>NW_010233518.1:0-26925 GCF_000690775.1 Eurypyga helias
CAGCTTTTCATCCACCAAATTCATGTGGATCTTGACTGACACCAGTCATTACATCCCCTCCCAGCAGATACTCTAAAGGAAACAAGCTAGAACAGCACAGAAATTTCACGGAATAAGACATGGCTAATTTTAGACATTCCCAGAACTGTTTCTGAAGCTGGATAGACAGTATTGTTACAGCCAAGCTAATGCCATAGGTTACACAACCCTTCTCTCCAAAAACGAAGGGAATCAGCATGTAAACGCTGAAAACAGAACTGAAAAAATCAAAGGGGACCCAAAGGTGTTTGCTGTGACACTTGAACCCTAAACTGTAGGAGAAAAAAGGCTGGAGATGCCTACCTAGCAAGTTTAGACCATCTGCTCCTAAATGCATGGCCAGATCACTGCTAGCTGTGAAAAACTCTGCTCGACAGTTCTGTGATGTATTCGGAGACGAGTTTTAAACTGCTCTGTGTTTTTCTTGAGACTTGGCCTTTTCATCACATTCTGGAGATCCCTCGCAAACGTATATCCCCTTTAGCACACTGTAAATGCTCAAAAATCAGCTCCAAGGGAAATATGTTTGTACTACTGTTTATAGGCTTACATTTTATCTTAAAACCGGACACCTGATTATTAGTAACAGTCTGAGGGCAGCAGTTTGAGTAAAGCCGGAGAGCAGCAGGCAGAGGTATTGTTCAGTAGTATTTCTTGTCATCTATTTGTAGTTTAAGAAAAAGCTCATTTATAAGTTTTGTCGCTGGCCTGTTGGCCCTTAGAAAACGGGGAAGAATAAATTAGAAAAAAAAGCTCATTTTCAGCATGAGGGCCTGACCAGGGACCATCTTGCCTTCTGCAGCCAGGGATGTGCAGGGTGACTATACAAATGGGGGGTGGGAGGCTCTACCCAGCAGCACTTTGCTGCCATATCCTCGATGCTTCCAGGACCACACGGCTTCGGCACCGCATGGTTGGTACAATCAACCAACCCGAAGGCCGTGTAAATGCTTGGCATCCAAAACACCCCGGGGCCGTGAACCCCACACTGTAGCTGCACAGAACGATGATGATTCTGAATGGTTTAATCTACCAATTTATTTAACTGCCCATTATTGTTCTGTTTCCAGACAAAGGAACTATCTTTCCCTTCTCACATTCCCCCTGCTGCGCATTTTTATACCTTCTGCGATACCTGGCCTCCACGATCTCTTTTGGAGGCTGCCACTGAGCATCACCAAGCTCTTTGAGGCAGTTCAGGGAAGATACCAGCACGCGAGAGCCTGCAGTTATGTATATATCTCACATAGTACATGCTTTCCATCCAAAGAACTTGTGACTTGGGGAGGGAAAAGAAAAGGTATCTGAGTCCTAAAAACCCTTGATTTTACACCAGACAAACAGTCCGTGAGTCCAGCTTTTTTCTAACTTCCTGTGTAAAATCTCAATAACTTGAATTTCTGGCATAACCTTGGTCCCCTGACTTTTATAAGATTCTATTGTACTCGGAAGCAGCTTTCTAATACCTAAGGAGCCTAACTGCCATATACTGAGCACTGTAATGGTGCAGATTGAGACACAGGTACCTGCATTGAAGCATTTATGATATAAAGAGAGAAAACAAGTTATGATCATACTTACTGATATGGGTAGAAATGAACTGACAAAGCACACTTCCCAACTACATGAACAACACATCCAGCTTCTAGCACAATAAGCAAGTTCTAGTTTCTAAAGCAGCGGGAAAAGACTATAAAAAATTGATGGTAACTGCTGGCAACCCACTGTTTTAAGACTGAATTGGAAATAAATGACGCTAGTTGACTCAGAAATGACAGGCTGCTGCATATTGGTCCCTACTGTACGAATGGCAAAGAACGGAAATCAGTGAAGCAGATAACCCAGTACATCAGAGAAAATGAGCAGGAACCAAATGAGGATAAGAGGAAACAGGTAAGCAAGAGGAATGTTCCTAAATCTATACTAACTTCTACTTTCACATCTTACAATTTGCTGTCTTTCCAAGATGCCATACAAAAAATTGGATATACAAACTTCAATTAAAGAAGCCTTGGAGCAGAAAAATTCCCCCTATCCATCATTAGCCCTTGGAGATAGTCAGCTCCCGACCACAAAACACCATGCCTCCCTGTACAGCACGGGAAATGAACCAGAGCTTGATCACATTCGGTTAAAATTCGTGAGAGTGATTTTCTTATCTGATTGGGGGCTTTCAGATTGTTCTTTCTGACTATTTTTCTCATTATTTTTCCTTTTTTTAAGCAAACGTAATGCTGTGATACAACACAGATAAGAGCTAATGGTACAGGATGGCTTTGGGCAGGATGGATAAATGTTTTAATAGGAAAAATTATGAACTGTAAACCCCTAGCAGCACTGGTAAGACCACTTGGTGTCAAACACTAAACCTTGCTGCATTTAATCTGGATTTTCTCCTTTGAAAAACAGTAACAAAGCTCATGGCTGGGCAGAGTATCATTAATGGAAGTAACCATGCATGTAAATAAAATCTTGTTCTTGTTTTCTCGTAGATGCTGAATGAACAAAGATGGTCTTTACATGTAGTACGATTGATGATGATCTTAAGCATCTTTTTCCATATTCCACTGTATTATTTTTGATCCAAGTATAGAGTCCTTACAAAGGGGGCAATTATCCTCCTCTCATTTCCACCACACAACTCCCTGCCCAGCTGGGAGGGCACCGGTCCTCAAAGGCAAGCCAGCCTACCACGAGTGCTTGGGCTGCCCGGTTCTGGTGAGGAGCTAAATGTGAGCTCAGTTAGAAATGCTCCTTTTTGCACAACATTTTTCATAGTATTCCCTCTAACTCGGAATTTGAAAACAGGAAAATGCACAGCAACTTCTAACCAGTACTGCAGGCCCAAAAGATGGAAAAAATCAGCTGTGATGGACCATGAAGAATCAGGAAAGGTGACTCTGTGCCACACTGACTGTGACAGAGATCCCAAGGACAGCTCTGGATTTGGAAGACAAGACCTGAGAAAGACCTGCTAAACTTTGCTTCTCTAGAAACTGCAGAGATTGGTTCTTAGCTTTCCCATTCCTGCCCTGCTCCAAATCCCTACACAAGTACTGCCACAAAGCGATTTTCAACTCTGTGTCTGAAAAATACTGATCGTTTCAAAAAACACTCCATCTTTTCTTTTTGTTTAGCCATATAATCCAACACTGATATACTTAATGCCCTGTGACGCTAACAACAGTGAAACAGACATGCTCTTTTACATTTTAGCATCGCCGCTTCCCAATTGGGATTTACGGACAGTTTCCACCTACTTCATATTTTATTCCTCCCAACCCCTAAGAATGGCAGAGAAGTTAAAATAAACCAATCAAGACAAACAATAAAAGTATATAGTGACAGTTTTAAGTGTTTCAAAAAGCCCCTTCAATGTCTACATCATGTCATTAAACAATTTTTTCACTGATGACAAGTGTCTAGTTGGAAAATACACACACTGAGAGCACATGACCATAACACAAGACAACACCTCCTGAACACTGGATAATTCCACAAGTTTTAGAGAACTCTCATCAAGCTTATTTTTATTTAAAACAAAAAATGATGGACAATTAATTTTCAAGGCCAACCCTTTACTTAAAATTCTCCCTCGTGCATGGCTGTACCTACCTTTAAGGGCATTGTATGGAATTACAAAGATACTTCGCTTGGTGAGGGCTCACTAATATAAGATTCCGGTCAAAACGCAGAGCAACCTGGTTAGAAAACATCAAAACACAATGTGGTTTGCTCTAAACTACCAACAAACCTGTGAAGCTGCAGCCAGATGCTCATGTAAGAGGGAAGTGCTCATTTTCCTCACCTGCTCTTCCTCCTGCACACCCTCCCAACTGCCCACGATGTGCCCTCTGGGATGGGATCGCAGAGCAGCAGCTCCCTGTGCCATCTCAGGCTGCTGTGATCGCCGCCTTCTCACCCATCTTCACCCGGCCCCTCCACGCTTTTGTGCGACGCAGGAAGTGTATGTTGATCCACCTAAGTTTGTTCTTTATGTAGAGACATCTGTGAATATATTTTCTACATTTAAGACTCACTGGGCAGAAACAGAATTACGCTATGCAGAAAAGGAAGCAAATGCTGCAGAAGACGAGGCACGGCGACTGCTATCCTGCCGTTACCCTGGTGTAAACCCACAGGCAGATTGAAGGTCAGTAGCCTTTTTCCACATTAGCTTTGACGTGGTTTTGCAAACAGCGTTTTCACCGGCTTTCACAGGAGCACAGACTGCTGGAACTGATGGAAAAGCCTGGCTCACCGCAGTGAAAGCAATGGTGCCTTCCCGTACCCCGCAGACACTCCGCCTCGGTATACAGCAGATGTGCTCCGTAGACAGGGTGCCAACAGACGGCACTCCACAAGAGCTGCGGGATTACAAGGCTGGCAACACGCTCATTAACACAGCATTAAAAATACATTGCCTTTGTGCAACGCTGTGGCAGATCGTAAGGCTGCGGACACCGCACAGGAAATATGGATGTAATGTATCTTGACAAGTGGGTAACATCAGCATGGCCAGAGTTGCTTCAGCTGGTCTCTCCATTACCAAAAGGCAGAAGCAGGTGTGTGGACAAGTACAATACAGCTTATGCCACAGCGTGCCGATTCTGCACGTCCTACGTTACTGGCTAATCACCTCTTACCACCCCTTGAAATGCCACTGAAATTTTATCTGTTTTCCCTGCCCCCTTCTTTACAAAAAATAAAATTATGGGACATAGAAGTATACACAGAAGCCCCTGCTTGGTAAATATTGTAAAGAGTATCAAGAGTATCAATGTGGCAGAGCAAGTGGTACTGTGTAAAAGTGTATAGCCTGCCTAGTGGAAGGTGTCCCTGCCCATGGCAGGGGGGTTGGAACTAGATGATCTTTAAGGTCCCTTCCAACCCAAACCAGTCTGTGAGTCTGTGATTCTTACCTACCATTTGTGCAAGCACTGTTCTTGCATAGCTGATTCCTTAGCAATAATCTTGGAGCCAGAAATGTGGTCGACATACCCTGGTCAGAGTCACCATTATTGAGAAACCCTGTTATTCCTGGTTTATTAATCAATCACGGCATGGAGCCGTTTATTAAAAATGGAAATCTGAGTAACAATGTAGTTATTTTCTATGCAAAAGCGCCTTAACAGTGCACTTCAAAAAAAAAAAAAAAAAAAGGCACTTAAGTGTGTGGAAAAGCCACTGAAGTTACTTTGGGGTACTAAACCATCCTGGCTTCTTCACACTGCCTTCCTGGGGTGCCCAGAAGCTCCAGCTCCAGGCATGACCACCGCTGCCAAACACTGGGTATCTGTTAGGACCTGCGCCCAGTCGCTCATCAGCTGGGAGCAAAGGCAAAGCTGAGGCTGGGCTCACAGGCTAGGGCTCCAGCACTGCATTCAGCCTGCTCAGTGCTGGCTCCGTGCCCAGTACCCAGGCTCCGTTTCAGGGCATCCCCGCAGTCACACAAGGGGTTTCCACTGTTACACTAGTAACACACTTTCAAAACGCTGTTCATTCCCTTGACTGTACTGATCACAGTGGGATGCTTATTCCCTGCCACGGAGAAGCGAGAGCAAGATTTGAGCTCGCTCCTCCCACACTGAAAGGCAAGATATACCCTACCAACAGCAGTTCATGCGACAAACTTCGGACGCTCACAAGAGCTGGCAGCTGCTTTCAAAGACCTGTGACCAGCCTTACATGCTGCTACTAACAAAATAACCCGAGGTCAGACCAACATTCGTGCAGAAGAACAGTGTTTAGCTCCATACTTAGAGATAATACAGGCAAGTATTTGTCTTCTTTTAAACCATTTGAAAGAGAGTAGTCGTACTGACTGGAGAGTTTGGTCGAAATATTAAAGTCGCTTCCTGGAGTATCCTACAACTTTTGGTACAATTTGCCTCTATTTAGATGTGAATAAATCATGAGAGCCGGCCCTGCTCCCCTCCGCAGCAGCACAACGCCGTTCCTGTCTGCTTCAAGACAGGCTTTCAGCACATCTTGTATTGTTATTACCAAGGATGCCAAGTCCACAGACCTGCTTTGAATTTCAGTTTCTCCACTGCAGCGTTACAGAGGTTTCCACTGGAATGTCCCTCGGATTCCCAGGCTTTGATGATGTTTCAATAGCACAATGAAAGGCAGGTCCTTGCCACAACAAAAGACAAAATACTGTGTTTGAATACACGGAATTCTTTGGCCCCACAGGCCATGTGTCATTTGGGAGTGTTTTTTCCACAGGTTCAGATCTTGGAGTGGGATAGTGTTGTGGATGAGTACCAGCATTTGCTCTCATGCATGGGATCACTACGCGAACCCAGATAAAAATTACAGATGTAGTTACACAATGGAGGTATAAACTTAGTAAATGAAAAGCAGTAAACTCATGAGCTACTACGACTGTTTGCCACGATTACTCATCGACTCCACAGATCACGCATCACATTTTCCAAAAACGTGTAACCTCTCTGTTTCAAGTGGGTGTTAGGTATTTGTAACGAAGCTCCTGCGAACACCCCTACAGGGTGAAATAACAATTTTGAAAATGCATATGAAATAAATACAATCAGACTTACTTTAAAGCAGGTCTAGTTTCAAACTATGGACAATTGTTTCATGTATGTAGGCAAATACGTTTGAATAGATTCTCATATGCACGTATACCGTATATACAGCGTAGGTGTACACATACATCCCTTCACTGGGGTGCTACTAACCCACCCATGCAAAAATGTTTCTGATGAGAAAGGCATAAGCAGGAAAAGTTTCAGAGAAAAGTATTACTGTAAATGGGAAGAGCTGCATTCAACAGAACGATGTTGTCAAAGCAATGGCAGTGTCAGTTTTCCTTCAGACCTCCTAGACTTCCTAAGAAGATCTACCACCTACAAAAACTCCAAAAAGTGAGCTCTCTCTGAAGTTCTTGTCCATCCAAAATCTCCTCACTCACACAACTATTCCACAGGGACTCCCGCTCCTCTGTGAGTCTGTGTTCAGCAAGGCTTTGCCAGGGTGGAAGACCTCTGCATGGCTGGGATGGCTGCCCAGGATTTCCAACCACAAAGCTCTGCAGGGGGGACCCTTCCTCTGCAGCCTATCAGTCTCCTAGGGAGCGTGCACTGGCCATGGGGACACCTCACAGCAAGGCCGAAAAAGGTCTTGCCAAGGAGTGGAAATGAAGTGCATGGATCTAAATGAAGAGCAGCACTAAAAAACCAAACCTGCTCACCTCCGGGGTCCACGTCTGGTTTAGGGAGTAAGACAACACAGCTAGAGATCTCGGAACAAGCCGTGGTGTAAAGCATGGCACGGGAAGAACTGACGTTTGGGTACTGCGGCTGTTGCAGCGCAGGGGATTAGCTCCTGTTCCATCCACCAAGGCTCTTCAAAGGCTTTGCACCCACTGTGTTCCACTACCCAGAGGAGACGCTACCCTCAGTTCTGCACCATCAGCCAACCAAAGGTGAGCCTGCAATGCCTTGCTCACCATATTTAATGCTATTACTTCCCCCACAGGAAGACGCACTGAGAAAAAGACCTCAAACCAAACGCAGTTGTGTAGTGCATCTGGGATCAAACAAGTCTCACAGCTTGGCTGGGGCAAGCAGGGAGCAGATAAAACCAGATTTTGCTGGGATCAATTTGCTAAGAGAGAAACAACCTCCTGGGCAATGACAAACGACCTTCCAGGATCGATGGGGTGGCCAGGAAGAGCAGGGGAAAGAACTCCTCCAGGGCAACCCTCGCTCTTCCTAACAAGTGATCTGGACTTGCATTGCAAGAGCAGAAAAACAGCAGAAGCAGATAAAACTGTATTTTTAATTCCACAACACCTGACATGTTTGGACTCCCAGGCTGGATGTTTCACGTGCCACAAGTTGTATTATCCTGGTTCCTGTTATTAACCACATGCTTTTTTTTTTTTTTCTTCCTTTGTCTGGTGTCTATTTCTCTTCTTACTTTTAGTGTGGTTTGTTGTTTGCTTTTTTTGTCTCTTCCTTTTTTTTTTTGGTTACACAGTCTAACAAACTGAAAAACTGAGTTGCCTCTGGAGTATGCCTACTGCCAGACACCAGCAGCCAGTCATCGTTATGACAAAAAAAATCCAGGCTCTCACTGCTTGTGTGTGAAGAGACCCTTTAGATGTCGGGAAGTACCAGGCTTCTGTATGTCCCTTGCACCACCAGCCAGGTGGGAGAGGACCATCCTCAGTGCAGATCAGTGGCAGACAGACATCTCCCCAGAATATAACCCCGATAAACTCAGAGATGGAAGGCTCCTGGGGATAGGCTAAAGTGGTTGGTACCCAGCAGCCAACCTGTGGGCCTTACTGAGCACAATGTTACAGTGAGCATTCCTGTAGATAGTTCTGCTTGTCCTCCAAACTGAGGGAAATATGCCCCTGATTTAGCTTGCTTTTCTTTTTTTAATTAAAATATCTCTCTTTTAAAGCCACTTTGATATTGTCATTCTTGATAGTGAGAGACTGCTGTATGTGTGGGCTAATTCAGGGCTTTACAACACCTGTAATAGATGAGGCCTTTGCTTTCAAGACCCTGCATTATAATGCAGATTTTTTCAGCTATACCACAGTGTCTTTGTTGCTAGTCTCCCCTCGTAGACCACCCCTTAATAAAGCTATGTTCACAGACTCCCTGAAGCAGCTTCACAGAATCCCCGGGTACCACCACCCCACGGCCAGCAGTTACTGCTGGAGGGTTCGCAGGAGGTGCCCAGACCTGTGACGCAGCCTCAGGCCGGGATTTCCTGCAGCGGGAAGCTGAGCAAGCTCAGCAAGCACCAAGTCTACTTGGGAATACCCCAGGTGACCAGCCAGAGGGTCCTTCACGTGGCTGGATCAGGCCAAAAATGTCACATCAAGGGATAGTTCAGCACCAAGGCATGTGCTTGGTGTTCATGGATGGTGAACACTAACCTGCAGAGACAGAGCAATGCGCAGGAACTGGAACCATCAGTGGCTGCAGGAGAAGGGGTTGGATTATTTTCCAATGTCAGGTTGTATAAATATCTATGTATTTTTGATTGCTCAACCTGCTGTGTGTAGGTTTCATGTACTAAACACCAGCTTGCACATTCCAAAGGGGTTTGGGGTGGGTTTTTCCTTCTTTCTAGGCTGTCAGAAAGTATTTGGATGAGGTCAGTCTCTGAACACAGAACATTAAGTCTTAACTCAAGGAAGGACATGAAAACTACGTCTTTTACCATAGAGCATGTTGGCATATTGTGCATATCGGTCTGATTTGTTTTATTACTAACAATTACCAGCTACAGCTGGGGAGACCTGGTGAACTAGCTTTCTGATGCAGTCATTAGTCACAGTTCAACAGACATCACAATCTAGTAGGATTCAGAGCCCTGTAAAGTAACGGACAGTTATCAAACAGTTGAAAAACCATAGACTAAGCACAAGCAGCACTGTGGCTGCCAAGGGGAGGGAAGAAACCTCATGAAATCTGGAATGTGTTTCTACTTACTGTCCATCCTAGTAACATAAAATGATCTCTCATTTGAGCATATGGTTCTGCTTAGACAAGAAACTGTATATATTGGTCTAAATCCAGAATAGCCTTTCTGACATATTACTCAGTATTAGAAAATCACTACAACCTGCATGCTCTGTAGCAATTCCTAATGCTAAGTGCAACAAATCTACAATGATCCTCTTCCTCCCCCTCTCCTCCCTAGCTTTCTGTCCTGGACCCGTTTCTTTCTTCTTTTCTCAGCTTCATACCTTTCCTATACGGCCAGTTGCAAATGTCTTTCTCCATACTGCTTCCGTCTTGACACACATCTCTTCAGGAGATTACAACTTTTCCCCATGAAAAAGCCTTTCAGAATTAACTCAGTTTGTATGGTAACCTGATTGCACAGAGCTTTCAAATGGCAAATAGACCGTGGATAAGCAACATCCTCATTCTCCTGGAAGTTCCCATGAAATGTCAAGACATAGAAGAATTAGTAAATTTATCTAAGAAAGGCAGCTTTGCAAATCTTGGTTACTGAATGGGACCTGTCCGAAGAGAAGCTGGTTGACATTTTTCTAGCTGTATTTTCTAGTTGAGAATATATTTTAGACATGATCCAAATTTTCCATGGGAACATACTGATTTTCAGAAAATGGCACTGCAAAAGAAATATTGAACTGAAACATTTCAGTGAGATCAAAACATTTGAATGGGGAAAGCTCACTTTGTAAGAATGGATATGGATGGGAAAGGAGACTTTGCCAGAAAACCATTCAGCCAACTGGGCCTGGGTTGGATCCAGATATGTCAAAGATAGATTCATTATTGCTAGGCTCTTCTTCAGCTTACAGAGCTGCGCAGCCACGGCGAGGATGAAGCAGTTCCACGGCACCCGTGCTGAAGATGAAACGAGAGCCCGGTCCCCCGGGGTCCCCAAGGTGTATCTGTGCAGCCCTGCGGCTGCCTCGCTGGAGAGAGCTTGGAGAGAACTGCAAACACAGTTGCACAAAGCACAGCAGAGAGCCGTACGTCAGCCAGCACGCTGACAGCGAGGCCACGCAATCAGAAAACATCAGTGGCAAGGAGCTGCAGCAGTATGGCCCATGACTCTCCTAGCAGGTTCCAGCTTCTTAGCTGAGACTGGAAGAGAGAGTCTTTCCATGAAAATGCAGCTTCTTAGGTGAGTAACATAACATTTACACACACGGAGCCACAGACAAATACAGCTGACTCAACAAAAACGCTAAAATAATTTTTTGTGTCTGTTTGTTTTTGAAAACCAGAGTTTTTAGCAAAGCCTTGCAGAGAATGGCTAAACCCCTCCTGCTACTCATAAGCAAATGACTCCTCCGGGACTATGTTCCTCTGTGGACTATGTTATATCCTGAAATTCATGCCAGCTGCTAGTTCCCATTTAATCTGCCACCCATCAATTCAAGCCAGCTTCTCTGAAGAAATGGGCAATATTGTCCTTACCAGAAGGTTAAAAGCTCTTTCCATTTCAAGACACAGAGGACAGAGAAGGGGTGATCTCTTTCGACAACCAAAGAAGATACTGTCATGCCATGAGGTCAGCATCCCTTCTGCACACCGGAAAACTCAATCAGTGCAAACAGGACAGATACCTTCTGCATATAAAAGATTCCCATAGACCTCACGCAACAGAAGGATTTGTGCCAGGGATGAGGAAGCTTCAATGACTTGTATACTCACTCTAGAACAGCTTCAATTGCTCGACAAGGCTTACACACGGGCTGAGGTTAGAGCATGTAGCTTCAGAACCTCTTGAATGGGGGGGGGTGGGGAAGAAGTCTGTGTTTTGTAGAGCAGATGCCTTCATCTAACCAGGACTGGAATCCACACCCTCTTACAGCCCATCGGCTGAAGTGAGATACCAAGCTGGGACCAGCTAACTGCATCACCCCACTGGACAGGCAGCTCTTTGAGGAATTGGATCGGTGCAGACACAGACAGTCCTATGACGATGAGGCTGATAAACAGTGTAATTGCAGACTTAAATATAGGGTGATAAGAAATAATCCATATATGGAGAATGATCAAAGTCCTTTGCAGAAGTAGTCTGCGTTTCACATGAGGGGCAGGAAGAGACTCCTTAAAAAAAAAAAAAAAAGCATTGCACAAGCCACACTGAGAATTCATATTATTACCCTGTGAGATGCTGAGCTGGACTCAACAGTCCACGATACAACAGGGAGCTCTTTTCTCCCCAGGAGACGTACAACTTCCTTTAGTATTTAGAAGATTAAGCTAGCTGTTGAGAGCAACACAGTACTAACCCTACAATCCAGGCTCTTTCACCATACACTAAAACATACTTCTCAAAAGGAGCTTTGCAAATCAGCTGCCTCACTTGTGTCCACAAAAAAAATTGTATCTAGACAAATACATAGACATAACCTTTGAAATTAATCACTACTGAAGACTTTATTTTGGAGTCATAATGAAGAAATCTTGTTTTGCAACACAAAGCCCCACCTAAACCTTCTTCCCACAAAGTTATATACAACAGGAATGACAAAGTATTAAAAGTGAAAGTTACTTTCCTCCACTACTTACACTTTTATGCATTATTTGCTATGTCAAAGCACTAATTCTGCAACACATGTATATCCTGCACTGAGCAAAACCAGGTTAAATGGAAATCTCCCTTTCTAAAAAAATGCTAATTATTGGTTTGGTTGGGGTTTTTTAATCAACCATGCCTCTAACAAGTGAAAAGTCTTGAGTAAGAAGTCTCATGTATGGTATGGATAAGTTCAGCCTCAGGAAGGACTCACTTGGGTCTTGGACAGCCCGGTGACAGCACTCTGAAGCTGTCTCAGAGAGCAAATAAGCCACCACACCCTGGGTGACGCTGGGGGGCTGTCAGAGGTCAGACAGCTTCATCACACCAGTCCTGAGGTAAGAATTTCATTCACAAGTTAAAATCATAGTTTGTCACAGAAATCGTCTGAGGAACCAGGACGAACTTGTCAGTGGAGGAAAAGCCAGTAGTTCTTAACGCTTCTGAGATAACCTTACTGCACCTACTGCAAAAAGATGCTCTTAAATAAGCACAAATTTCTTTACACGTTGACTATGCTGTGAGGGTCTTAAGAAGAAAAAAACCACTTCCTTCAAGTTAGCCAAAACAAGGGTTTCTTTGCAAGAACATCCTCAACAGACCAGGATGCTGCATTTGTGAACTCCCTGGTGTCCTGCAGCTGGGCTTGGTACAAACGGGCTAACACCACCCAAATAACACACAGGGAGAGGGGAAAATGCCTTTTCACAGGGAAAAAGCCGAACACAGAAGCAACACCCACTTCGCTGGCCAGAGAGGTTTTTTCTCGCTCACTCACAGAAACAGCACGGGATGCACTATGCCACTGGTAGAAACCTCACATCGCCCTGAACCCCAGCACACACCCCAAACCAATTTTAGCCTCTTGTGCAGAAACTCAACACCAGGCCCACGGCACTTCAAACCTTTCCCCGACACCTGCTCCCACGGCGCAGGTCTGTGCCCTGGCCACCCGCCAAGCCTGAGCTCACCCCGCGCAGCTGCACCCCCCGTAACACATCACAAATCCTGGCCATGCTGCCCCGCGCCAGTGCTACAGCAGACGCGGCGCTCGGGGCACGTCCTGGTCTCCTCCAGGTGCGCTCATTCCTGGTCCACCATCTATCATCCAGCAGGGACGGAGGCCAAACCGGGAGGAAAGAGCATGAAACGATCCAGCTGAGAACGAGGAAGAATGGCACAGTTTCGGAGAAAGCGTAGAGGTGGCACCAGAGGAGTATTGCACAGGATGAGGCTGCAGAGCAGCTGGCAGGGAAAAGGACCCCTCATGGGTAGGGAGGGAACTGAGATGGCAAAGCCGGGAAGGGAGGGCCAGAGGAAAGGAGCAGGATTCAATCAGGAATGAAGGTGGCAGGGAAAAAAGCAGAGATGTAGAGCAGTCAGTCTCTGCACAGCTCTGATAAGTGGCAGGGAATGTCATCGCTCCCACCGCACTCGCACTGACCCTGGCACTGAGCATCCTTCTCCTGCCTTCCTCCCCCGCAGGAGGGAGGTTCGGAAGAGGGCACAGAGGCCAAGGCACTGCTTCTCTCCAACAGGCAGATTTACTCAGCCTTCTGAAATGCCTCCTGTAGATATCCCAGTTTTATAGACTGGCAATGAATCAAACCTTCATGTGACAATAGCCAGAGCCTCCAGAGGGACAACTGCGCATCACTAAAATGTGGAGGAAATCCTAAGGAGATGACTTCACACTTCATGGTAAAAGCCAAATAAAGTTTACTGACCACAGTAAACTCGTATCTGCCCTTTCCCTGGCAATTCTGTGCTCAGACCAAAGACAGAGCACTCCGTTCTAGCTGTACAATAAAAAACCCACAATCCTTCAATAAATTTTGTGATACAGGTCAGTATGAACAGTAAAAAGAAAGGCAGAGAAAAGAAAAGGTGACTTGTCTGGCAGCAGGTAAACAACAGTCCCAGAAAAAAGCCTTTTCTGTAACATACCCACCTGTTCCTCACTCCACGTGACACTCAGAACACCATAACCCCAAACCAAAACTTTAGCTGACCTGCACTGTACCAAGCCTTTAAGCTGTCTTTGCTTCTGTAATTTAAATTTATTTTGTCTGCTTCATAGCCAAAGCTACCATAAAGATGAAGAGAATATGCAAACTATGGGTGGAGTAAGTATGTAGCCAAATTAGTACAAATTCTTTCAATATGAGACAAAAAACATATGTGAGACCATACTGCCTGAATTGGAAGCACGGTGATTTTCACTTATATGCCAAAATGTTAGAAAATGAATTTTTACCATATTTTAGGATTTCCTGTTACATAACATGAAACTTAAGCTGTGTGGGAAGCACTGGGATGCCACCCCAACCAGAAGGCACCTCAGTCTTTAGCCCTCGGCTTTATGCAAAGAAAAAGGAAGACAAATACCACAGAATGATACATTATCCCTTTTAATTTGACTTAAAAGCAAGAAGATTCTGAATTACTGCAAATCACCAGGCCTGACCGTACAAATCAGGGTCTGATGTAGCACCCCTCGCCTCCAGCAACCAGAAAGGACAACTGGCAGGGGATCTGTTGATTGACAGATCTGGGAAAGGAATAGCAAGGTATTAAGTGTCTAGTCCAGCCAATGCTGAAAGCCCTTGCCAGTCAAAGTCTCATCAGTCACCAGAATGCAATCAAACCTAGGTTTAACATACAAATTTTTAAAATTAAACAGGGTGTCTGGCATTAAAAAAGAAAAATTCACAAGTTGCATTGTTTGAGGTGAAAAAAAAAACCACCAAACAACACACAAAAACAGGAGAAAAATCATTCAGAAAGGAAACCACTTTCAGAATTTCTAAATCGTTTTGCCTGTAGCAAAAAGCTACTCGTTGCATTCACATGGCTCACAAACAGAAGCACAAAATGCTATCTGCTAACCAGCTACCTACCCCTGAAGGTACTCACTGAAATTACATCAGTAATGGAATGGAAGCGGTGAGGGATCTCTCCACTCTTCCAAGTCATTGAACAAGAGGTGAAAATGCAATAAAAGAAAAATCAGCTGAATTATTCAAATTTTATTTACAAAAACACTGCACTGTACCAGGATCCGAACTGATCTTGGAGCGATGCTGCGCAGCCCGTGTAAGTAACACAACTGTAATCGTGTTTGTTCGCCTCTGCCACTGCATCAGCTCGTGGCTGAACCACCGTGCGCTGGGCGAGGAGGAGGAGAAAGACATCCATAGCTCCCGCTTACACAACACTTCCTTGGGGAACTGTCGCAATTGTATAAACTGGAGACCATTCACAGCTGAGCAAGTAACCCAGCATCAACGGGGGCATCCGAAAAAATGAACTCCTGTGATCGGCAATGCTCCCACATTGTGCCACATTCCAGCATCACAACTACTGAGCACAGGCGTCTCAGCAAATATGACAGAGCAGAAAGCTAAAATAAATAAACAGAAATTCATATATATGTGTATTATGTTAACTCATTTGATTTCTACTTTCACTGTTAATTCCATAGCATTTTCCAGTGTCTATTCTTCAATTACATCTACTGCAGTCAAAGGAACAGTTTTCTCATCCGCCCCAGCAATTGCATGAATACTGTTTACATCTTTGCCCATCCTCACAACCTGCACCAAGTCTGGGACATCTCACCTGCAGCACAGTCAATTCTTGGCCTGCAGATTCGCTCCTTCCGTGCTTAACGAGGTGCCCTCGTGGCTAAGCAGCACCAGCTGGGCTAAAGCCGCATCAGTGAACCCGCAGGGACCAGCCTCACTCCAGCCACATGACGATTTACTGCAAGTGGGATTTGTGTCCTGTTTTTCTAAGCCCACCTCTTCAGCAGATGGCAAACTCTGGCTGCACCGGCTGTAAAATATCAGGAGTTTGGGGTGCTGTTTTGTGTGCAGGAACCCTCCCTTACTTCAGTCTAGCAGAGGTTTAATGGTTTGGGGTTGGTGTTTTACTGTTCTTGAAGCTGTCCAACGGTCTTCTGGATAGCAGTAACAGTGAAATCTGTAGAAAGCTCTACCCTCAGTATCGACTTCAACAGATAATGGAAGTTTTCTGTGGGGTGCGATGCAAGAATGAAACAGATTGTACAGTAGTTAAAATGTCCCAGCTGAGCAAAGATGGAGCAAAGATGTCAAGTCCAGACAACCCAGTGCAAATGAGCCAAGCCAGCTGGCCAAAGAGCACGATGGAGCACCTCTCCTATGGGGACAGGCTGAGAGAGTTGGGCTTGTCTAGTATGGAGAAGAGAAGGCTCCGGGGAGACCTCACTGCAGGCTTCCAGTACCTGAAGGGGCTACAAGGAAGCTGGGAGGGGACTTTTTACAAGGGCCTGTAGTGACAGGACAAGGGGGAACGGGTTTAAATTGAAAGTGGGGAGGTTTCGATTAGATATCAGGAAGAAATTCTTCCTAGAGAGGGTGGTGAGGCACTGGGACAGGTTGCCCAGAGAAGTTGTGGATGCCCCATCCCTGGAAGTGTCCAAGGCCAGGCTGGATGAGGCTTGGAGCAACCTGGTCTAGTGCAAGGTGTCCCTGCCCATGGCAGGGGGGTTGGAACTAGATGGTCTTTAAGGTCCCTTCCAACCCAAACTACTCCATGATTCTATGATTCTATGTGCACTTCCAAGCTGGATATAGTCTTGGCAGTTGGGTTGTATCGCACATTCACTGGTAGAAGACCTCCTCAATACCCATGTGGAGAAAGCTACACACTGAAAAATCCTCCAAAGTTGCATTTCATTTCACCTTTCCACTTAAATGATTTTGAAAGAGTCTGTGAAGTAGAAATTACATGAATGTAACACTCTTCTTATGTACTTGGACCGATATTTACACCACTTTTTTTGACGTGACAAGCAGGAGCCAGCTACCCCAGGAGTCAGCTGGGCTCCAGTGAGACAAGAACCGGAATGAGATGACACACAACCAATTTAAACAACAATTTAGTCCTCTCTTTTTTTCAGAGGCTCTAACAACTTTTTTTTCTCCTCCCTTCCCACACCCTCCCTCTGCTCCACTGACAACAAGCCCTCTCAATGCCCTGAGCCCCTCAGAAATGGAAATCACAGCAACTGTTCTCACCTCACATACAGTTTTGAAGCTTTTTGAGCTAGAGAAATACTTGCATAGTTCAATTTACTTCTTTTCCAACTGTTATTCTGATTAAATCTGTTACTTTCATTTATTTCTTATCTTTATTCATGTTTATCAACAGTTCTTGAGGTTCCTAAGGGAAATAAACCCAAGGAATATTCTTATTTCTGCTAACACTGGGTCACACTGTTTTGTACCCAGCTGTGTCAGTGACACTCCTGACATACTCACTACTGTGTCCATTTGAGTGTCACTTGCACGGTTTCAAACGCAAGCTCAGTGCTGAGACGGCTGGTTTGCAAAAACACCTAGGATGTGGTTACTCAGCGTCTTTCACTAGGATTTTTGAACACGGCAACACTTCCATCACACACTCTGCACAGCTGATTTTACAAAGCCTAGTTTAGTGTCAAAAACTGACCTGCAAAAATCGTCCGTATATAAAAGATAGAACAAACTGACCCCAGCACTAACGTCTGCAGTGAACTGCTTTACGGGATTTCACACTTGGAGGTCTCTGTGCTAGTGATTCCTCTCTTTCCTGCATGTCAGCCAAGAGAGAACCCATGCCATGGAATTTGTATCTGTCTGCTATACATCCAGCTCTTCTAATAGATTTCCGTATGGCAGGAAATCAACTGTTTGCTAAGAGCCAAGAATATAGTATCTATTCAATTCCCTTTATGTGCTAAATGAGTCATTAATTACCCTGCAGACAGCTATTACATTTGTTCAGCACAAGCTAGTTGTTAACGAACAGCTCATTCCTTTCCAGTAGCTTTGCTCCCTCAGATGCGTGTATCAACTCTCATACATCAGAGCGAGCAGCAGCGGTCCCAGCACCGAGTCACATGTCAGAGCGGTTTACTCCCACCGCATGTCGCTAAAAACTTTGAAAAAAGGGTTTAAGGGGCAACACGTGCTTTGGAGGGAGAAAGGTAATTGCCTTTTCCATTTCAGTACATCTTTTTATTTTTGTTAATGGTTCAAAGGGTTATAAAAACAGAGGGTGAGGTCTCGATTCATTTTTCATTCCCATTGTGCTCAACAAGTTATCTCATGTCATCAGAATCAGCACTTGGTTCCTTGTGTTTGGGTGGGTGAGGCCCTGTCTCCCGGCATGCCCAGCACAGCCCTATGCAAGCCCTGCCACAGAGGACGCACTGCTTGCCGCAGCCTCCTCTGCCCCTTACATATTTCAAGCTGACCTGCTCCATCAGGAAATGCCTGAGAGGTTTTCATGGCAAATACAACATACGGAGTCTTCAGCTTAATGCACACATCATTCCTTTTTTGCTTTGTCTAGGTCACGTAATCACCGCTCAGGTCTCTACACCAATATTCAAAAAAACTGACCCAGCAGAGTTTTCAGTGTGGGAAGACTTGCAATTTAAGCGCTGAAGGTTTCAAACAGCTTTCCAGCACTTCGCAAGACCTCACAGCACCTGCAACATGGTTAAACTCCTGGAACATCACCAAGGTTTTGCTACAGCTGCATCCTCAACACAGAAATTACAGTGCAAGTTGTTTACGGACTAAAGCAGTGTTTGGGGAAGGGCACCAAATTCTGTCCGAGAGGTTCTGAAGTTCTCCCAAAGCAACACATGTAAGAAGTGGAAAGAAGAATGCAAATCTGGAACCCCCATTCTAAGCCCCCTCCAACCACAGGAGCACTCGCTATGCTGGAAGCGTATCTTACCGTAACATGTTGTTTTCTCTCCTTGTACAGTACAGCATCTTTCTAAAGATTTTCCTTTGTTTACCCCAGTCACAGGGTTTATCCACCTTTTATAAAAAGCCCAGAAAATCTGCACCAACACAAGTGCATGGGACTTCAAAATGAATAAGCCTGCGCGCTCTCATGATTAAATTCATTCATTCACTTAGTCTTACGGAGACACCGCAGCTCTCTTTCTTATCCCAGTCAAATTCCTGACGTACTTTGAAGAAGCAGGGTCTGCGAATTCAGACAGCTAGGGCTGGTATAAAGCCTCTGTCATAACATATACTAGGTGTCCCTAAGGAGAGAAGCAAACGCTTTACGTGTTCCAAGATGTTCAATATCCCGGACGGCCGCGAAGAGCGAGCAGACAGAAAGCCTGTAGTTCAGTGGCGAAGAATGTGTTTCTCAGCCACAGGAAGCCCAGCCAGGACCCATCAGTCCTTATTTAAATCATCTCCCTCAAAATTGTTTCTAACCAAAGGTTTAAAAAAAAAAAAAAAAGGTCAATGGATCCACACACAAAAATAACGTTTAAATCAACCGTCGTCCAAACCAAGGAACCGACTGACACAGGAAAAGTAAGACCTGGCCAAAACCGCAGCTTAAAAACTGTGCTCAACTTTACTGAGGGTTCGCAGGGACCTGAGTAGTACCTCCCACCAATGCCGCCCCGAGTCACAAGCCTTCTCCCAGCCACTCTCACAAGAAACACGCAGAAGTCCAGCAGAGCCTTCCAACAGAACGGGCATTGCTACACCAGACGCCGCTTGCAAACACCAGGTGCTCTGGAGTTTCCTTCCAGCGACTACAGGAACCCACGAGGTAGTAATGCAAAGTGGGATCTCACAGTATTTCGCCGTACCTTTGGTGCACTGACATCTAAAAGACTGTGGCTTCATTTCCATTGAAAATGGAATTAGCTGCTGAAACTGCTGCTGCTCTTCAAACCCAGGAATGTACCAAATGTGTCAGGTTCTGCTCTGCTAGACTAGTGTAAATCAGAGTAACTGATAGAGAATTTATTCCAGATTTACCACCATGTTCCAGAAGGTGCAAAAAAAGCCAGGGTCTGTTTTCATCACCCGTTAGCTAGCTGTAATGCTATTTGCCTGGGCACTACTGCTCCTATGATTTAAAGCAGGTTTGAGCTCTCAAACAATCTTCAGCTCCCTCCTAGACTAAAAGCCATAATGACTGCATTTAAATGATGCTGTTTAAAGCCCAGGAACATGTTTCTGAGTAAAATGAAGAATGTCAGATCTTGCTACTGTCATAACTAGAAGAAAGAGGACGAAAAAACGTCAAATACCAGCACATAGACCATAAACCACAACAGCTTTCTGAACATACAAATGATGACCACCATTGCCTATTTTTAACTTTTATAAAAAACGGTATTTTCACTGTCACTTATCAACATCTTTTCCATCTGAGGACACCAACCAGACACTTCTCAGAGCTGTAACGTGCAGCTGAGGAAATGAGCTTGGCCAACGCTCCAGCTTGAAAAACAAAGTTGGTGGGTAAAGGTGAATAAATACTAGCAACTCTGTTTTATCCTACCTCAGTAAAAGATGGGATATTTTGAAGAACTAAGTTTTTTTAGAGAATAAAACCTCTATCACTGTGAAACTCTGCACTGTTGAGCATCTCCCACTGTTTATTTGTACAATATTTACTATAATGAGTCACATCAGAAAGGATTTGTGATTCTGGAATAATTCTAAAATACACAGCAGAAGTAGTAAAGGCTAACAAAAGTACCACTTAATAGTAGGAAAAATGCAGTGAAATAATATGACAACATCGGTTCATTTCTATGGACATTTATTTTTTAAAGTGCTATTAAAGACATTTTTTTTTCCTGTTGATTTAGCATCTTTTCCTCCTCCTGGAACTGCACTTAAGATGTCTGTTTAATTTTCTTCATCTTTGCAATGCCACAGAAACTTAGCCAAAGCACCTTTTAATCTCAGCCAGATCCGCATTTTGCAGATCTGTGCGTCTGCAGCGTATGGACCAAGTGTGGTATCCCATGGCAACCGCTTCAAAATTATTAACTGCTATGCAGTGATTCCATATTCTAATTACTCTACAGAGAAGCTGCGAGTTGAGATATGAAGAGGGCTCGCTTTATGATTTCCATCTTTCCAGTGTTTCATAGATTTACCCTCCCACTGCTGGATCTCCTCAGCCTGCTTCTCTGTACCATGCCGCGGTTAGACCTGACCTACAGCAGCGTCTACAATGACAGCTCCGTTATGACACCTCCAATAACCCACACGCTATCACAACCAGGGCTCTTCTGCCCATCCAAACCCATTCACACAGCTCAAAGGTCAGAAACCGGCAATACATTTCAAAGTTTTATGAAGAAAATTAAGGTAAATTATTCTTTTCACGTCAAAATGAAAGTAAATTGTGATCCTTTCTTGGATTACCCACACTTGTGTTCCTGTACGTTGTTCAGCTCAGTGTTAGATTTTGTGTGATGGATTTTTTCATGGAAGAGACATTTCATAAATCAAAGAGGTAATGATTGAATCAATTATTTACTTTGCACTTATCCTAAAACTAATAACCCTAATTCACTTTAAATGCTATGCCTTCCTTTAAAAAGCTATGTATTCCTTCCTATGCATTAAACAGCTATGCATTCCTTAAAAAAAAAAAACTGGCAGGAGACATCTACTGAAGATGTCATTTGGCACAGAGAGAAAAACATACCGCCTGCTTACTCTGGGGCATGATTGGATTTAAAAGCCCTGTGTTAGGACGTCCTCTACAGCCAGAAGCTGCAGCCCCTGGCTCTGGCCCTGCTCCCTGGGTGGCATTGCCGTGCCACCGAGGCACAGCAGCAGGGGCTGGACTCCTGCCCACCTCCAGGGCCTCCTCAGCGTGATGGGGATGTCCGGACACAAAACTAAAGTGTTCAGCCATTGGGGTTGTGCTCAAAGCTCAAGATTTGCCAGTCCCATTCTCCTTCAGGGATGGGGTAAAGAGTTTGCCAGGAATACAACAGGCTGGGTCTGTTGTACTGGCTACCAAAAAATTGGTAGGAAGACTGGAATTAGATCCCTCCAAGGCCCAAGGGGTGACTGGTGGAAATGGATTTTCAAAGAACTACAAGAACAAGGTTCTCAATGCCTATTAATATTTCAGTGTGATTTTGGTGCCTGTATCAGTGGGTACGGGAAAGAGCTACAGAGCTCGGTAAGTACTTTGGTCACTAGCTGTACTGTCTCCTAACATAAAAAAAACCCTCATATTGCTTTAAGTACAACATAAAAGTCCAAGAAATTGAGTCTTAAATGGAACAGTTATGAGGAAAAGCAAATACTGACTAATGAACTGGAATAATTTTATCACTAGCGTAAGAGGGAATAGCACTAAGCGAAGAGGAAAAAACCCTATAAAATAAATGCACAGAGCTCTCTGACTTGACCTAACAGAGCAGAGCAGTAATGACAGTGACTATTGCTACAAACAAACATTGGAAACAGATGTCTTCCAGAGGGAGATGACTGCCAATACCTTGCCATCCACACTGGGGCTTTAATGTTGCGCGCATTCTTCGAGCTGCCAAAATCAGCAGCACACATCAATAGCAGAAAAGAACAAACATCCCAAACTTCCAATGCAATTCATAAATCCAATCAGCAAATACTCCTTTCCTGGCATGCTCGCCTCCAACTTATTTTTTATTAACGAGACACTGAAGTAAGTATTTCTAAGTATCACATTTGTCTGACTGAGATCTCTCACATATTGATGGACCCCTAATGCAACAGAATACAGCAATTCTGCTGAATTATGCAGGTGTCACGTAAGTTTAGTCCAGGAGACCAGAAAATGGAGAAAGAGGGACCAAGACAACACACAGATAGGACTGTGAATAAGGTTTTAATATTTCCAGTCTTCACAGCTTCAGTTATCTTAAATGTCATCTCAGGGCTTCTAATAATAAACCCTGCTGAGTTCCAACAAATGGGAAGAACAGCTTCTTCCTGCCCAGAGCAATATTACTGCCAATCTGACTAAAAGGCGAGCTAAATTTGGGCAAATAAACACCCTTACCACAAATAAAGACAAGATTTAGGAAGAAAAGGATTAAGATACTATAATTAGTGGTGACTGAGGGCCACCAAAACAATGCAGATGAAAGAGGATAAATGTCACCCAGTGGGACATCAGCAGAACTATTTTCCACAGAGACAGAAACAGTAATGCCATCAGAACACACAGGAGTAAGACCCACACCTGAAATACTGTATAATTCCAGAAAGGCCTCCTATAGTAACCCTTCTTGATGAAAAGGGCTCAGTGATTGCTTCCACTGCTCCCATACTTGCATTACATTTCTGTTTGAAATCCAGTGTTACTGAGTCTGCCCATGCTGCTTATTTATTTTTAGGGTTTTTTTCCTTGATAACGTCTTCTTTGCTTTTATTAGGTGAAAAAATAGCTGTTAAAATAACTCAGTCCATTGCCAGAGGCTTCAACTGCAGAGGGCAATCTCTTTCCATGCACCCGAAGACTCGGTGCTGCTCTGGAGAGCCTGGAAAGGCGTTTGTGCTCCCTCACTCAGCAAAACCAGCCCACACCAACCCACGCCACTCAAGGTTAACTCCCATTTAAAGCTGGGCTCCAGGCTACCTACACACCCCATCCTTCTCTGACAAACAACTCTTTCTTCACAGCACTGCAGGAGCAGGTGGGCCCTGATGGCACAACACAGTATTCCCAGTAGGCCAGCGCATCAGCGCATGCTGCTCCCTACATCCCCGAGGAGTGTAACAATGCAAATAACGCTGCTGGTACCCAATTGCATCTTCTTCATGGGATGCACATGACAGCGAATAGAAGTTGAGCTTGTGGCTAGGTGAGTTGCAAAATTCCCATGTCTGCACAACTGCAGCTGTCCCCAGTCGGTATTTATATACACATATGTAAATATATATATACACACATAAATATATATATGTATGTATGTATGTATGGCTGGCATACACCAAGGGCCAGCAGCCATTGCTGTTGTCTATTATGTAGAAATACATGATGTACACTATTACATAATAAGATTACTCTGTAATCACCTCCTACAGGACATATTTTATGCCAGATAAGCATCATACAGACACCATACTATATGCACTATATTAGCCTATATCTCAATTTACGTTACTCTACAGTTATAGCACACAATATATAATCACACACATCACCTTGTAGGAGTTACAGAACTATTATGATATAATAATTTATGGTAATTACTAGTAATAACATTAGGTGTAACAGGTAACCGAATACAGGCGCGTTACAATTCCTTGTAAGAGTTGCACCATTTGGCAGTATGGCAGTAAATGGAACTAAATCCTTGGGGGTCATTTGGGGTTTTTTTGTTTGAGCAAAGAGTAAGTACCCCAAAGCAGTCCCTCTGGATCACCACATGTCTTTATTCCCCAGAGTACTCTTTAGCCAAATGGCCTTAACTACTTACTCTCCAGTTTACCCTTCAAATCCTCCATTTACATAGCAGCTTTGTCCTTACAAATCCCGCCGACAACTCCAAATTCTACTACTCCCTGGATGCCTTAGAGCTCTATTTTCACCCACAATTAACTTTAACAACTTATCACTCATCCACATTGGTTTTAAAGTTTTATGTTTAGTTTTATGTAAAGATATATTCACTCCCCCTGAGCCAACTCCAGCACCTCTTTAAAGTTTAGCCAATTTTCCTTCATAGGCCATTTTCTAATAAACAGTGCCAGTCTACTTCACTTAACATGTTCCTCATTTTATCTGATTGGAAGCTTTTGAAGTTTAATTCACCTGGTTTTATATCAAACCTCTATAGCTATAGCTGAAACTTGAAACAGCAATCTTTCTCTGCTTTGGATAGGTTACACAATGTCCTTCCAAAGCAGGAAATCCAAACATTGTCTTCCCTATCTTTTTCCATTGGTTCCAAGATCACAGTCCTGGCAAATCCTGACGTACTAAATAAACGTAATCAGCATAATATAGTAAGACATTATATGTAAATGCAATGCAAACTGTGTAAATATGACAACCTCATCAAGCCACTGTTTTGTACTCTTATAATCCACCAGCTCTAGGAAAATCATGTCCAAAAAAATTGCATAATCTCTAAATGCTCCAGAAATCTCCACTTTAACAACAAAATTCTCAGACAGCAGCACTCCACCAGCAGTTAATTCTAATTTTTTATTTCCACCACTGTCTTTACAAGGTTTAGGCACAGTTTGTTGTGCACTAGTCCTCTCCTGGACCACAGCCCCTGGAGTGCCCCTTCCTCCTTCCCCCTGTGCTGCAGGGAGAAGTTGGCAGCAACTAAGGGAGCAGAGCACACCCCGGGGCCAAAGCAGAAGGCGCGAGGACCACGGCCCCACGAGCACAGCACATCTCAGCAGAGGACGTCAGATGTTTATGGAAGGGAGTTACGGGGCTGCACACAAGCAGGTGGCTTTTTTGGCACACCCAGCAAGTAATGGTGCAGTCTGATCCTTCAGCGGGGAAAAGAGCTTATCTTAGGAAAGAAGTAAAGGGAATTTTAAAGGTGTCTTTATTTTTCCTTTCTCTGGGCAGGAGTGGGAGATAAAAAATTACTTTGCAAGATGAGCAGCAGAAATGGGGTATCCTCTGCATCACCTGCTTCCGCCGAAAAGAACCATGGTGTTATTCACTGTGCACTTGCTTCAGTTGTGCTTTGCTCCCACACTCGGCTGTCAGCAGGAGAGATCATTCTGCTTATGCAAAACACTGTTTTTCTTCTTGGCGTAGCGATCCACAAGGGAGATGGGCTGGCAGCATGGAGAGAGCAGCGAGGAAATGGGCTATCACCTTAAGTGAGACTCCAGTACCAGCCTTGCCTTGGACAATGCACGTAAATACACACACAGCATGGGCAAAGCTAAACACTCACTTGGATCTGAAATCCAGGAGATGCATAAGAAGTCTCATTCTCAGTATCACTGAGACACACCTGCTCCAGTGGGTTGACTCTCTGCTGTCACCATGGCTGCAAGCTCTATCTGCTGTGGGGTCCGTGTCCCATCTGCTCCGAGGGTGATGCTGCTGCCCGGAGGGATTGGTGGTCGGCTCTCCAACAGCAGTGCCCGCGCTGCCAGACAGGCTGGTATTTACTTGCCCTGCTTACTGTACCTAAGGGATCTGCTCACTGCCAGAACAGCTTCATAACAGGACTGAATACACAAACCAGCTCAGTATCTAAGCAGCCAGAAGAGTTTAGTAAATAAATTGACTAGACTTACCAAGTGCAGAGTTCTCCAACTTGTAAAATGAAGTAACGAGTAAGATTGGGGCTTAGGAATAAAAAACATCAAGTCCTGCAGTGCCTGCTTTTAACACCAGCACATTTTGGATCTATCCGTACAAAGGGGGAAGACATTGGACCTGCCTCTGCTCCCATATGAGGATGTGGGATCCAGCTCGTCCACAGTGCAGGTGTGACCAGCGTCCCTTGACTCCCTGCCTGTGCCTGCAACCTGCAATACGACTTGAAAGGGGGGATGGCAGCTGGGCATGTGAGTCACCGGAGGGGGCTGCGGGCAGACAGGTTTGCTGCACCAGCCAGCTCACTTGTTCCCTGCCCACAGGCCATAAATTGAGTTTGCACTTCAACAAACCGACCAGCTGAGCAGTTTAATCCAGGTGAAGATTTGTATCATCTTTTTTGCATATTTGCCCAACAAATTTGAGGGTCATCTCACACATGACTCAAAAATAGTTAGAAAATACTAAATAATCACTTTGCTCACTTCAAGTGAGTGTTATTCTTAATTGCTTGAGTCAAGCTAGCTCAGACTGAGTGCCAAAATACCAAACTGTCTATAAAACCAATAGAGCTGGCGAGGAGTAGCTCACATTTCCCAGCAGCACCTACCCCACGTGTTCAAAGGATGGGCAACAGAGCTGTCACATCCAGGCCTCCTTAGCTAGGGGGCAGGACGTGCCATGCAGATGCTGTAACAGCACCATTCA
>NW_010233518.1:26935-36224 GCF_000690775.1 Eurypyga helias
ACACAGTATTCACTTCCTGGGAAGATATGCTGCTATGAAACTTTCTCTAGCTTTTTGGTTTTACTATTTTAGCTACAATACCAGTCTCTATAAAATAATCAACAAAGTTATGATTTCAGTGTCTACATCTATTTATCCAAATTATGTCCTTGCTTTCACACAGTGCATAGATTATACTGTTACAGATAAAGTCAATCTGTGCGCAATATTCACTTCCTGGGAAGATATGCTGCTATGAAACTTTCTCTAGCTTTTTGGTTTTACTATTTTAGCTACAATACCAGTCTCTATAAAATAATCAACAAAGTTATGATTTCAGTGTCTACATCTATTTATCCAAATTATGTCCTTGCTTTCACACAGTGCATAGATTATACTGTTACAGATAAAGTCAATCTGTGCGCAATAACTGGTAATAGGTAACTCACATGGATAAAGAGATACTACAACTATCAAATTTAGCAGGCATAGATAATAAAGATAAAATGACCTTGCCCACCAAGCTCTACCTCTGTAAGTCTATATAGTTACAAGTCTCATTAAACCCTAAACATTAAAGTGATAATGCTTTCCAATTTACCATGTTACCAGCATGTTTGAGAGGAACAGTGGTACTCAGCAGTGACATCCTTTTCATATTATAGCTCTGTCCACGCAACACCAGTTACCTACACTGACATCTTTGTGCAATACTATGGCACCGACCCCAGCCATGCAAGTTACACACAGAATATACATACATTCCACTGAAAAATGAACACTGCCCATGCTTTACATTGGGTGATCACAGCAGCTTCCATTCAAAGCTGAGGTCAAGGGAGCACAACGGTCTCTCCAGCATTTATGTGTGGGGCGTAAGAGCTGTTGGTAAACCCCAAGTCCAGCAAAGGGCCACAAAGGTGATAAAGGGACTGGTGCCTCTGTCCTGCATGGAGAGCCCGAGCGAACTGGGACTGTCCAGCCTGCAGCAGAGGAGGCTCAGGAAGTCTTATCAGTGGGTCTTCTCAGAAGACGGTGCCAGGCTTTCCTCAGTGGTGCCCTGTCACAGGACGAGAGGCAACGGGCACAAATTCAAACCCAGGAAATCCACTTAAAGATAAGAAAACCATCGCAAGATGGTCCAGCACTGGAAGGCGTGCCTTGAGCAGCTGTGGAGACTCCATCCCCAGTGCTAATTCAGGACCTGACTGGCCACACTTGAGCGCCACATGCTCTAGATGAGCCAGCCTGGACAGGGGGGCTGGGACTTATGGGAGACCCTCAGTCCAGCCCCCAACCTCAGCTACTGTGAGAGTCTGTGCACTGGTGAAATAGCAAAGCTTGGCTTTACAGGAGCTTGACTCCTCTGACCCCACCACCTTTCACAAATCTCATTTCATATTTCACCATGTAGCATGATCTTCCCTCCCACTTAAAATACATCTCACGGGAAGCTCAGGTCACCACCCGCCAATGTCGATCCAATCTGGCTGATGAACCCAGCCTGCAGAAGAGAACAGGGATGTGAGCAATCCCAGCTTCACACCTGGAGAGGAGCAGTAACAATGCTATTAGAAGCTCCTATTTCTGTAAAAAGTTTTGACAGATCAGTTTTCCTTTTACCAAAGCTTGAGGAGCAATTAGAACGGGTTGTCCTGTACAAAGCAAAAGTTCATCAATTGCCTTTTTACAGGGAATTAAATCCCATGAGAGTGTTAAAAGGAGCTCAGTTATAAAATTACTGCTATCAGATCTATCATCTGTAATGCAATAAACAAAGAGGACGATTTATGAAAAGTTGTAACGATAGCTCACTTAAAGGATCACATTCCACAGCAGCCTGAAACCCTGGCCAAGGATCACTCTTTTATAGCACCATGGAGAATCAGGGGGAACACACGGCTCGTTAAGGGGATTCAGAAATGATCAGGCATGTGTCAGAATCACTAATCCTTCAGTGGTCTCCCAGTGCACCTGCTTTCCCAGCACTGCACATGTTCATGCGTTTAGGCTGCTGCTCTGTGCTTCACCAGCTCTTCTCTGGGACCTGGAGAAGGAAGATGCTACTGAACGTTGGCAATCGGCATTCAGTAACAACCAGCACCACCTTGGATGCACCTCGGGTAGGGAAGAAAGGGTGCAGGGCCGAGGGGAAACAGGCTACAGGGAGCAGATAAGGAAAGGAGAAAAGCTGATTATAAGTTGTTGAAAACTTTAAAATAGTAGAAGACATGATGGAAAAATCCCAAATGTGTAATTTACTGTACCTGGCCACGATATTGTTACGAACAGGCATCTTAGCAAGACTGGGATTCTCCATGTAACTAGTCATCAGAACCCATTTTCCATCAGTGGAAAGAAAACCTTTTCAGGAGCAAGTCACCTCAGCTACAAGGAGTTTTCAGTACTAAATTCAATGATCATGTACTGACATTGTCATTTCTCTCTTCCACCTACAAATGTAGGCTGAGGGGACTAGACAAGATGTAGGCATTTGAAGTTTGGGAAAATAAATCCCATTTTTAGCATCTACTTTACAATACTGATTATATTTAAGATATGTAAACCCTATTGAGACACTTTAAGGGGAACCAGTATTAGGCTCTAAATCAGCAGAACTACAGCATACCTTGAAACCAATGTTATTTCATGTTCCAGCTTGGAGCAGTAAACATTTGGGTATCCTTTTCTTCTGAAGAACATTCAAAGGCTTCAAGAGAAGTCAGTGAAATACTGTACCTAGCCCCCTAGCAGCTTCTGGGACAGCAGGGACATAGATCAGCAGTGCTGAGCACCAGGAGAGGAGAATACTGGGGCACTGCCTCTTATATCTTCAGACAAGGGTGCTCAAATTGCCAGCAATACAAAAACGGGAAAAGGAATTTTCTGTTCCTAGACAGTATAAAAGCATTGGATTTGGGGTTTGGGAATAGAAAAAGAACCATCTTAGCCCTAAAATCATAGTTTGCTAAGGAAGCAAATAAACACCTGGTTGGAAGGTTATGCAGGATAAACCGTACACAAAACACACAAGAGAGAAAAGGACCTCAGCCCACTATTTGTGTGATAACCAAGGAGGACCAAGGGACCTGTTAAAGTTTGGCAGGCAACATTTCTCTAGAACAGCCTTCAAAGCATGCCTGTGACACACACTTCACCTGCACAAGAGCCTGCAGCGGCGCAGTAGACGCTGCAGCAGTCTGCCAGGCAAGCCCCGGCAGGGCTCACGTCCACGGCCAACGGTCTGCAGAGCCGCCGGGCTTCTGCAACGTGTTAGAGAAGCACAGACGATGGTCACAGTCCGCGGACAGGGCTATGGAGGTGTGATGTCCATTAGAAGCCACTTAGCTTTATGACACAATACGATTTGGCACTGGTGCGCGAGGATATGCTGTAAAAGCCAGCATGAATTACATTATGATGCAAAGAGGGGCTCATTAAATTAGCAGTAGGATCCCTCATAGCAGCCAATAAGCATCAGACGGAGCTGTGGAAAGAGTTCATTACACTAGAATATAAAAAGGTGGGCTGTGACATTTCGATTTGTTAACAAAGCCAAAAGGCAGCGCATGAAAAGGGCCTATCGTCACGTTACACCATGCAGTGAAAGCCAATATAAATTGCGTTATGATTTTAATAGGGTAGTCACTGAGTTACCACGCATAATTGAAGCCAGTAGGTCTTACACGAGGCTGTGAAGCGGGATTTGTTATCTTCGTAACAACACGTACCGACCGCAAGACTCCATGGGATGATGATATGAAACAGGGCTTCTTGAGACTGAATGAGGAGAGCATTTTTCACGCTTATGTTGTGTTATACAATAGAAGCCAACAGAAAAATGGATGATGATGTGTGGAAAGGGACACTTCCTAACCATATGCAATAGCTATGAAATAAAAATTCCCCCTAAATGGGACAGGATGGATGTAAAATTAGCAGCATTATGAAATCAGGCGTAATAATATGATAAGGAGGGGGATTCACTTGAGCTGCTTGTTCGTCTGAAGCCAGAATGCAAGACTGTGTGACAGTAGTGTTCAAGTCGTAATGATGTCTGTTTTGAGGAAAAGTTATTATAGAGGAAGATAATTTTTGTAAATCCAAGCATATTTTCCAGAACAAATGGAAAAGAAACACGACATTACCCAGCAGAGAAATTCCTCGTGCAGGTGTAAATGCTGGCAGCCTCATTCTTTCTGCTACGACACTCCAAATGCACCTGAGGGTTATGCCAATTTGACTGTACTCCCTGTATTTACAGCTACAGGAACCTGAAACAGGGAGCAGACAGATGCCAGATGTGCTCCCTGACTTGCCATCCTGCCTCTACATTGCCAGCCATCATAGACACAACCTGTATTCCCCAACTTCACTGCCTTCAGATCCCACAGCCCTTGCAAACACATGCATTGCTGGAGACTCAGACTACACCTCACCCTTACGCCCAGTTTTACTGACCCTTACGGTACAGGGTGAGAGCAGCAGGTTGAGTGGAAGCTCAGGACATTTGGCTGACAAATAATATGCCTAGTGTTGCACACAGGAACACAGCAACAGGAAGCAGGCTGGAATGGTCATACTACGCCCATCCCACCATAACAAAAGCTGGTACAGATCCAGAATGTCCACTTTTGACTCCTCCACTCTTCCCAAAGTTGGCCTCAAGCCTGTCAGCAGTGCCAGTGGTCATCATCTGCATTCTCACCAAATGCTGAACTCAAGTCTGAGTCGTCCCCCCCCCAAAAATCATCTTTCCTATATATATATATATGCTTGTAGACTTAAACATGGACCAGGTGTGATCCCGCAGACTGGCACGGACCAAACCTACCCTTGAAGGCAGCTCACTGCCTCCAGACGAGGCCTAGAGGAGGATGCAAACTGCCAAGCAAATTCCTAAGCGATGCCAATTACTAAATGTCATGGAAAGTAAAGAAAAATGACAGACTGGTAACAGATTCTGGAAAGGAGGAACAGGTCTCTCCCCAGCACGGTGCAGGGGAGCCTGGCAATGGCATGAGCTGGTTTCTCCGCTCAGCTTCGGAAAAGCCTTTTAGTTGTTTCCAGGCTTGTGAGACCCGATTACCAGGGCTCCAGCACACCCAGGACAGCAGCTTTGGTGTCTACTGCAGCGGGTGAAGCATGTAGTAACCTAGAAATTATTTAAATCAATTAGCAAGCTACATTTCCATTTAGACATCTAGCAATGTCAGGAGCTTTCCAAGAGTCTGTTTCTTCTCATGGTCTTTTTCCCCCAGCATGTTTTTAATTATGGCCCAATGCTAATTTTAACGAGTTGTCTGCCTTCAGTTCTGCGTGACTATAATGTTCTCCAGCTGATTTTAAAAAATCAGAAGGTTTTAACTTTTCAAGCTGCCTTTTCAACAAAAACAGCCGACTGTTAAATGGCTTGGCAGCCGGCCGCACTCTGCAAACTGCACTGTGCTGCATTCCAGGCAGCCCCGATCCCTCTGCATCCCAGGACGGATCCATGCACCCGCTGCAGACACCCCTCTGGTGCGTGTTAACCCCTCCTCTGCTGAGCTACACCAACACAAACACATTAGCTTCTCATAGCGGAATTTTTCACCTGCTTTTTCTTACTCGGATTCATTAAGCTTTGCTGTGTTTTCAAGCTGTGGGAAGTATTAATAGATTTTAAAGACAAAAAGGACAACTTATGACCATCTAGCTGCACAAGACAGCATACAGAATTTCACATTTGATTCCCGTAGCAGGCAAAACCTTTTTTTGGTTCAGGTAAGATAGGTTTTGAGAAAATGGTTTAGTCTTGATTTGAATCACCCCAGTGACTGAGAAACGGCTAAGCAAGTTTTTAGCAAGTTATCGGTAGTTCTAATCAAACAGAGAAATTAAATGGGAAATCCTCATCTCTTCCAAGAACAGAGGACAGCATTTACCTTAGGATTAACTATGTTTGTAAAAGGAGACAGATTTGTGAAGCTCATGTAAAGAGCCCTCTATGCATAGTTGTGCTTGCAGGAGAGGAGGATGACTACCTGCAACCTCCCAGCCTACCTGTGTCACAGACACACTAGCTGAAGAATTTCACTGCTGAGCAACCCCTTGAAACACTACCCAAACACTTGGCTTCTGGCCCAAGATCTTCAGCTGAAGGTCACATTACGATGCAAGAGCACTCAGGAATCCAACGTGCAACCTTGACGCTCCATTAGCACGTGCCCAGACTTCCCCACTTCTAAAATACGTACAGCACACTGTCTTCTACCAGTTCTGCGCGGTACCACTCTCACTGATGCAAAATGTCACTGCTTGCTTTTCTGGTTTTAAAAACTGTATCACTTACTTATCTCCTCGAGAAACTTGAAAGGAAAAACTGTAACTCTTAATTTCACACAAAACCCAAGCACACAGGGTTCATTTTTCACTACAAAACAACGTGTTCGTCTGTTCTCCTTGCATCTGCACACCTGCTCGGAAACTGTGTTTTGTCTTTGCTTATTTAACACTTGTGCTATCCACCCAAAACTCTTCATTATTTTTCACAAAATAAAATTTAATTTTTTTGAAGCCAGTTTAATTTTCAGACTTTCCAACACTGCACAATTTTCTAGCTTACTTCAACAGTCCTGAAAAGCCTCCGATTCTGAAAAACACTCGTGATTTTGCAATGAAGCCATGGAACCATTACTGCACACACAAATAAATAAAAATGTACATACATAAGCACTAACACAACAGAACACAAGATGTTGCGATGAAATGGAGCTGTTGGCTAAAGGCGCTCCCGTTAGACTTCTCTGGGCACTTACTAATTACCTAAGCTTTCAGCAAATTCTATATTAAGTATCATCTTAAAAGAAATAATACATCTTTCCCCAAGAATGTCTTTTCCCAAAAGACATCTTTTTGGTCCCCACGTTTCAGATCATCTGCCTTAACCCTGCACTGGTAATAAAAACAAGAGGAAGATTTTGACTATAGCATTAAAATGAATAGTGCCTCTTTCTCTGACCTACAGCATCATCTCTCATAAACCTGGTTTATTTTGCATTTAAATATTAGTCAGTATCTTATTTCTCTCCAGACACACTACAACTTCGTATCAAACTCAGTGTTTTCATTATTTCTTGTGAACTGAAGGCTAATTTACATGGTAATGAAATTGCACTGCTCAGGTATGTTCACAAAGCATGCCACACAAACTCTCACTATACTAATATTCTAAGAAAGTACATATGTTATAAGGAATGCAAGATATGAAAAACAAAGTTTTCAAACATATTACAGCTATTTGAGAGTGGACCCAAATGATAAACTGAGCAAACCAGCTGGACAGAGCCTTTCTGAACCGCAAAAAAAATGAGGAGAACAAGAGACATTGATCTAAAGAGATAGCAATCCCAACATTATTTGGAAAGAAAATTTCCATGTTTCCCACAAGCTACCAACCTGCTCAGGTTTATGAAAAGCTCTCATGAGACCCCACCTACATTTCTGAGTCCAGCTCTGGGGCCCCCAGTATCAGAAGGATATAGACTGGTCGGAGTGAGTCCAGAGGAGGCCACGGAGATGCTCCAAGGGCTGGCGCCCCTCTGCCATGGGGACAGGCTGGGAGAGTTGGGCTTGTTCAGCCTGGAGAAGAGAAGGCTCCGGGGAGACCTTACAGCCCCTTCCAGTACCTGAAGGGGCTACAAGGAAGCTGGGGGGGACTTTTTACAAGGGCCTGTAGTGACAGGACAAGAGGTAACGGGTTTAAATGGAAAGTGGGGAGGGTTAGATTAGATATCAGGAAGAAGTTCTTCCCGCAGAGGGTGGGGAGGCACTGGGACAGGTTGCCCAGAGAAGCTGTGGATGCCTCATCCCTTGAAGTGTTCAAGGCCAGGCTGGTCCAGGGTAGAGCAACCTGGTCTAGTGGAAGGTGGCCCAGTCCATGTCCCACAACCAAATTAAATTTGTTCCAGGAACACTTAGGAAGGGTTTGTAACTGCTTCCAAACTTGGCCATGGCATCTTCAGAAAATCTTTTGAAAACAGGAGCCCAGGTACCACCTTAATGGTCATAGTGCAGAGCTACACCACTCCCACAAAAGAGAGAAAAGGAGCCTGACTCAAAGCCTACTCAAATGGAAATCCCACTGAATTCAACAGGAGTTGAAACAGACCCTATGGATGCAGCCAACACCCGTGTCTGCATGTAAAGGCACTACAGCCACCTAACATATCCTGGCCATGCCATCATTGTCTCAGACACTGTAAGGGGAAGCATCTAACACTACAAATTAATGAGTGATTTATATACTTGTCATTATTCATGGCTATAAAACATTATAATGCTCTAAATAAGTAAAAACATTTTTGCAGCTGCTGCGAATGTTTCATTCCTAGATGTAAGCTTGGCCAAGAGCACAGGGATCTCTCCATAAGTGCCAAATTCACAGTGAAGTAATTAGCACGTTGGAAAAAAATATATACCTAATGCAACATGCCTTAGCCAATGTTTTAACATGACCAATGCTGATAACTAACCACAAATACAAATGTTTCCCAGGCTGCTCCCTTCCAGACAGGTAACTTTATCCCTTATCCCAAAGGTGTGGAAGAGCAAGGATGAAGTGTTACAGAACTGGAACGACGTTCCACATTACAGATGTGTAAAACAGCTGGGCAAATGATGTCATTAAAAATACTTTGCCACCTCTGCTACTTGCTCTTGATATTAAAAGCAGACATTAACTTTCTTTACCTAATCACACTGTGTAAACCTGTTGTGTCAAATCCCTGAGTAAGTTCTGTTCCTAATTCCCTAAGACAACCTGCAGCTGCTTCCCATAAATTCCCCTCACCAGCTTTGAACTTGCCATGCTGCGACTCAGATGTGTTTTGCTTCTGAAATGCACATTTTTAACTGGATAGCGAAGTCTTCTTCCAAAGAATCTCTATGTGCTCTATTCCAGACCCAAGGCGCATGCATGGACCACAGTGGAAAACGAAATGGAGATAAAGGTGTAACGCTTCTTCTCCATCTTTCCGTCACAAACACAGAAAAAACTTCAAGTGAAGTCTGCAGACTAGCTCCACTGCTCACACTGAAGTCAACCACACCTCTACTGAGCTTCCTGGAACACCAAAGGTAGTCCCAAATTCCCCTAAAACCCAACAACATCTCAGTGGCTTTCAATGGCACCAAAATACAGCTTCTATTAATAAAGAGAAAACAAAGTACATGCTTTAGAAAATAGAGGCCTTAAACATTAGTATTGTTCTAGGATCTGATAGTGTCACCTTTCCAATACAGAGGTACCCAGCGTGGTTCAGCCCTGCTC
>NW_010233518.1:36243-37387 GCF_000690775.1 Eurypyga helias
ACTTCAACAAGAACAGTCAGGTCTGTGTTGAGCATCAAGCCCCATCCCACCGACACATCATTTTTTCCTTAATTCTGTTAAGATAGAAGCCCAATATACCCTTATTACTGATTTTGATTATTTGTTTACAGGTGCCCAAGGTACCTTCCGTAATAGCACATGTGATCATACTAAGAGGCAAGAGTTCTCTGCTGTGGTCTCTATCCATAGACTACTTTCTTTCCAACAGCACAGTTCTCCTGAGTTATTGTCCAAGAGGAAAAACTTGTCTACATATTAGTGAACAAGGATAATGGAGGTTATTTGATAATCCTATTATATGTCAATAGGTTTTAAATAACTCCAGCTGATGGCATTACAGCTGTTTTACTCAGCTGTGCAGCTGGATACCACGCCAACCAACCACTCAGCGTCTCTTCAGAATGTCTGGCAGTAGCCCCAAAACATGCAATCTTAAAAACAGATAAAATCTTATTGGCCTGCACTGGGACTACCAAAGAATAACCTGATAGAGATTGCAAAAGGGGGAGTCAAAAGGTATATTCCCCCTCTGCTTTATCAGTACAGCAAGATTTCCCAAAATTCCTACTGGATTCAAGAGCTCGTGGCTTCTTACAATGCCTTGTTAGGGCCTAGGGTCACATCTTACGCTGGCATCTCTCCACTCAATCTAGACAAGGACTTGGTTGCCACTTAGACCTAACCAGGATGTGCTTTTTCCCACCCCGTGCAGGGGAATGCAGCAAGAGACGCCACATAATGAGCACCAAGCTGTGACCCTGCCTGTTAATGAACAGGGAATTCTGAAGGTTATCAGGCCCGAGTAACCAACCTCTCCTCCCACGCCTTTGGTAAGGATGCAGACAGCAGACAGCAGAAAACTGTAGGCAAGCATCCAACCCCATGCAGCTCAGAGGAGTTGTTAGATATGTGCACATACGCTAAGCGATTGCCATAGCAGAACCTTTTTGAGCCATCTCCAGTCTAACACTGCAGAGATGTTGAAGAATTTGAACTCAGCCCTGTTTTTGGCTTCCTGGGTTTCTCTGGACTTCAGGAACGTTACTCTGCACTTACACTGATATGTCATGCATCACGAACCCAGTGCATATCAACTATATAGAGACATGGATTTGACAGATGG
>NW_010233519.1:0-767 GCF_000690775.1 Eurypyga helias
CCCAGAGGCTAGAGGAGCCCCTATAGGGCTCATCCAGCTGCTATAGGGGCTCCCTGGGACAATATAGCCCCCCCCTAAATGCTATAGGGGCCCCTAGGCTCACTATAGGGGCTCTCCCAGGTCTTATAGGGTCTCTATAGTGCGCTATAGGGGTTCTCCCAAGTGTTATAGGGTCTCCATGGGTCGCTATAGGGTCCCCTGGACCCCACAGGGTCCCCCCAGGTGCTATAGCCTCTCCTTGGTCCGCTATAGGGGCTCTGCCAGGTGCTATAGGGTCCCTCTGGAACCCTATAGGATTCCCATCAGGTTGCTATAGGTCTCTCCTGTTTCCTATAGGGCTCCTGAGGACCCCATAGGGTGCCCCCCAGCTGCCATAGGGGCTCCTATAAGGGCCCTTCTAGGTGCTATAGGGGTTCCTTCAGACCCTACAGAGTGCTGCTCAGACACTATAGTGGCTCTTCTGCCTTGCTATAGGGTTCCCCTGTGATCCTATAGGTCCCCCCCACGTCGCTATGGGCTGTTTCTGGATGCTATAGGGGCTCCCTGGGACTCTATGGGGTGCCCCTGCATTGCTATAGGGTCATTTTGGGTGCTATAGGGTCCCCCAGGTTGCTATAGGGTCTCCCTGGGTCATTATGGGCCCCTCTTGGGGGCTACAGCCCCCTCCCACGGTGTTATAGGGCCCTGCCAGGTGCTATAGGGGTTCCCTGGGGCCCCACAGCCCCCCACCACCCCTTTTGCTATAGGGCTCTTCCAGGTGCTATAGG
>NW_010233520.1:0-809 GCF_000690775.1 Eurypyga helias
GGGGGAATCCGCCCGGTGCCAAAGGGACCGCTTTGAAAAGTTGTTTTCCTCGCTGAGAGCTTGTCCCAGGATAATCGGCTGCCAGAATGTTGACGTCTCCGCAACCTTTTCCTCACCATTGCATCCATTAGACCCGACCTTCGGCAGACCGCAACCAAACAGGCGCTGGTAGGGGCCCTCCTAATGGAGACCTGGGCTGCCGTGGTGTGCGAAGACAGAGGTTTACGTCTGCGCTCAGGGCCATTAGACAGCCAGACCCCTGCGTGGAGCAGCAATCGGATGGAGGTGACGCATCCTGAGAACAGGCATGGCGGGAAGAGGAAGGAGGTGCTGCTGTGCTCAGAGTCGGGGAAGAGCACTGACCGTTTCTCCAGGCTGTAGCTCTTGTTGGCACAAGGCACGTGCCGAGCAAAGCTCACCCCAGGCGAGGCTGTACCTCCCTTGCCAGGTGCAGCTCTACAGCATGGCTTTGTGGGCAGGATTGCTCCTTTTCACCCGAAAAGGGTGAGAGCAGCAAGGATGCTGCCAGGGCCCTGCTCGCACATCCAGGGTGCCATGGCCTGTCAGCTCCAGGGCACTTTGAGACTCCTCAGCTCCCTTTGCAGCTTGCTCTCCTTCCCACCTGGCCAGGTGCGTGCAGTTGGAGAGAAGAGGGAAAGCAGGAGACTTCACAGAGCACAGGGGCATCCCAGGGGATCCTGAGAGGATTCCAGCAGTGCCTGTGGGTTGAGGAGTGAGGGCTGCAGAGCTGGCAACAGAGACAGGAAAAGTACAGGCAGAGCGGGCTGGGCAGCGCTGGCAGCCGGTGC
>NW_010233520.1:897-1481 GCF_000690775.1 Eurypyga helias
GTGATGGATACGGCTTGGTAAGCGGAGCCGCAGGCACTGGCGACCAGGCAAGCAGTGTGCCGAGATGGGAGGAGGAGCGCTGCATCTGCTGGAGCCTTGCTAATTTTGAGGGGGGGGTGGCACACCACTGAGGGGCAGCTTGGTCCAAGGGGCCAGAGGGATGCTGGTCATCCCTGCAAGGGTGCGTGACGGCTGCTAGGGCCACGGTCGCAGGAGCTGAATTGGGGTGGGAGGTGGGGGCAGGTGAGGCTGAGGCTGGACCGTCCAGCGAGCAGAACCACAGAGCCCTGCCGTGCTGGGGACCTGAAACACCCGTACCCTGGTGCAGGGAAAGGCTGTTTCATGTGGAAGACTCCTTCCCGAGATGCTCAGGTGTCTGACAGGTTTGCCTCCAAAAAGGTGGGTAAAGTTGGGATGGGTTTGGCCAAACTGTCATTGTGAATCCCCCCAGCAGAACCCTAAATCCTTTTGGAGGCAGGGAAGTTGGGAAGAGCAGCATCATCCAGCTGGGTGGGTCGGCCAGTAGATAGAAGAGGGGTCCTGCAGGCACCGGCAAACAGGGTGCGCTGGGCAGGCGGGTACCC
>NW_010233520.1:1732-1981 GCF_000690775.1 Eurypyga helias
AACCTCTGCCGCGGGCCTGGGAAAGGCTCTGCTCTCCCGCAGCCTGGCCTCGGCGATCGGCGTGTGCTGTGGCAGGGAAGGGCACTCGTAGCAGCCGGCCCTGGGATTTTGGCATGGTCCGGTGTGGGACCGGGGACACTGCGGCTCAGCGGAAACTTGTTTTGCTGAGTCCAGCACAAGGCTGCTGTGTCTGGTTTCAGGGAAGGCGAGCACCCTCTGCTCGGACATTGTCACCTCCCAGGGGGACAG
>NW_010233521.1:0-10008 GCF_000690775.1 Eurypyga helias
GGGGTGAATTCCCGAGATGCGCCTTGCTCTCTATTCCCAGCACCCAGATCTGATACCTACCGATGATGGGCATAGTGAGCACCTCCGCACATGCCGAGTAGTTTTAGAATATCCACTCGTACCGTCTTCTTCTCACGAGAAGACGTGCCTCACCTCACTTGCACCTCTTGTCCTGCCCCTCCGAAGTCATAGAATCACGGAATGGTTTGGGTTGAAAGGGACCTTAAAAGACCATCCAGTTCCACCCCCTGCCATGGGCAGGGACACCTTCCACTAGACCAGGTTGCTCAAAGCCTCATCCAGCCTGGCCTTGAACACTTCCAGGGATGGGACATCCACAGCTTCTCCGGGCAACCTGTTCCAGTGCCTCACCACCCTCTCCGGGAAGAACTTCTTCCTGATATCCAATCTAAACCTCCCCACTTCCAATTTAAACCAGTTACCCCTTGTCCTGTCACTACAGACCCTTGTAAAAAGTCCCCCCCAGCTTCCTTGTAGCCCCTTCAGGTATTCAAGTACTTCATCCTCAAGTCTCCTTCTTCACAATCTGCCATCCAATGCTGAGGGCTCCCAAGTGCTGCCCACAAACTTCCCTTCTGGAAAAACATTCATAACCCCAGTTCTCTGCTTTGAATGAATCAGGAAACTGGATGTGTTGCCATATTCTCTTATGACATCTGTCCCCGAGTCTCTTTCATTTGGCTGTCGAGGTTTTCTGTTGGATTTATACTTGGCTGCTCCATGGATAAGGAGGCTATTTTGTCTGGAAGAGATGCTCTGTAATGGCATTCATTTTCTGTACCATTCCCAGAAGGTCCCCCTCAGTAGTCTGGATGTGCATGCTCACATCCAGCGCATGCTAAATCTTCATGTGGCTGTTGATAGTTTTATTCACAGGGAAGGAGTGAGTCGGTATGCGTAGCTGCGCTCCGTTCTGTAACAATGCATGCGCTATGGGGCAGGGAGGACACACGGCCAGAAGGATTTACTCTCTCTCACTGGTGAAACTCTCTGGGGTTTTTTTGCAGGCTTGTCCAGGAGGGAGACATCCTGTGTGTTCCAACGTTTGGATATGCCGAGTTCTTAGAAGTAAATGCAGACAAATTCCTAAGGTAGGTGGCAACAAACTGTGGCTCAGTTGCATGGGTACTGCAAGAGAAAAGGTACTTTTCCACCACAGACGCTCTCAAAGAGAGAAGACAGCTTCTCCCATTCTGATCTGTCCCTGGAGTTCAGAGTTTATTTGCCGCTTATTTTAGGGGGAAGAGGGAAATGCTTTTGTTGGAGTACAGAGGGCTGCAGCTAAGAGGGAGAACTCCCTTAGCTCACTCCATTAGTCATGGAGGGAAGAAGGAAAAAAGGGAGAAATAAACTGGTGGGGAAAAAGAACAAAGAGGAGAAGGGGTGGCCTGAGGACAACCAGTGCCACATAAAGAAGGCAAAGTGGAAGTGGGGCTTGTCAACGTGTGACAAACAACAGGCTGGGAATATAAGCCCTTACAGTTCATGATAGAATATCTTTCTGCTTTGTATTGGTTTTGCTCATGCAGCTTTGAAACAGCTCTGAGCTAAATAAGAGACATTCACCTTAGTATCAGAGTGCTTGCAGCGGGATTTTTGGCTGGTGTTAGTGTAAATGCTTCAGCTGCGTCGCGGAGGGAACTGCCACTGGTGACTTGGCAATGCAAAGAATTGCCTTGAATTGTTCATGCAGGACGTGCCAGCGACATGTAACGCTGCTCAGGTCCGCTATGCATTTTAAAATTCAATAGTTTTATAGCACTACAACGATGAGCATTGTCTAAGCAGTTCCTCGGAGGGAGGCAGGACCGTAGGAGGCATGAATCTTCTGTCCGTGCACTGGTATGTTAGCCGTGTGGCACGCACGCCAGAGAAGACAGCAGAGTTCGTGGGACCTAAAGAGCTTGGAACTGTGTTGGTGTGCAGGTGGTGCAATTATTCAGAGGTTGGAGGAAATCCTGAAGGAGACCTCTGCAGATCCCTTAACCTGTCCAGTGGGATATCAATGTAGGAAGAAGTGCTTTTCCTGTGAGGTGTCCAGGGCAGGATCCTTGTGAGGCTGTCATGGTATTTGGGCGAGTCCTAATCTGCAGCCTAGAGAACTCTGCGCTGCAAGGTTTTACACGCTGCAGGTGAGTCTCTGCGGCGTTGTAGTGAAGGAAGCGATGGCAGAAGAGGGAATGTCTTGAGCTCTTAGAGGGAATAAGGTCAGTACAGCTGTATTTGTGGGCTGAAGCCACCAGCGGGAGCTGTAACTGTTGACAGTCCCGTCGGTCTCTCTGGCCAGGCTGCACGGGCAGGTCCGTAAAGGATCCGTGTGGGTCCTGGGAGAGGACAAGAGTATCTCTGCTTAGCTGTGCCTTTCTGCTGTCTTCTTGTAGACAGCTGGATTGTTTCTGGCTTCAAGATCTTGAGTCAGCCATTTAGACTGTGTGGTTTTTTTCCCCTTAGATGGCCAGAGCTTTACTTCAAAGTGAGGAAGATTGTGGGCACGGTGGAAGGCGAGCAGTCTGAGGGTTACCTGGTGGACACCCAGAACAGCTCGCTCTATCTGGTAAGATGTCAGTGAAGAGCAGGGAGGATGTACAAGAGATCAGAGGCTGAGGTGATGGATGATGACGGTGCCCGTGGAGGCTTGTGTTGAATGAAAATGACATTTTGGGACAGACTGCCACGTGGTACGTGTCATTTCTCAGGTGGTGTTCCACAGGGTGCTGCTTTCCCTTCATCACAGGTGGGTTCAACAAACAGCGCTGTCCCGTCTGCCCCAGCCTACAACAGCCACGAGTTCTGGAGCAGTTTGTCTCCTGCTGGACTTTCTGATGTTGTGAAGCAGCTCTGTGATGCTCTTCGGCCTCACCTGAACGCTCGGTGAGTTAGAGTTCCTTCTAGCAAGCGCCAGGAGAGCTGGGACCTAGAATTCCTTCTAGCAAGCCCCAGGAGAGCTGGGACCCTGCTCCCTGGTGACCAGGAGAACTGCCTCTGTGTTACAGGGCAAGTGCACTGAGCGGGGCTGGCAGCGTTCTCCTCGTGGGACCAAGCGGCAGTGGGAAACTGATGGCTGTCCGAGCTGTGTGTAGCTGCCTCAACCTCCACCTCTTCAAGGTAATTCCTCCTGCAGTCAGTTGAGCAGTAGATTTACAACATACGGAGAATTACGGAAACGTTCTTTAAGTCAGCCGTACCAGCGCCGCTGCCACAACCGTGACGCAAGCCTACCCAGAACCCTCTCCCAGGCGTGGACAAGAGGAGTCCGAGTATGCCGGGCTTAGCGGCTCGCTCTGGCGTGGGTTGAGGCTGCTGGTGGGCAGAACCTCAGAGCAGCTGTTTTGGATCAGCCCGAAGACCGAAGCTCCGTCTGGCCCTCTGGCCCTGTCCGAGGCTGGCCAGTACCAGCTGCTCAGGAGGAGAGCGTAGGGGTGAAGAGATGTTTCCTCTGGCACGTACCCTCCTGTGTGAGCCGTCACAGGCAAGACACAGGAACAACCACAGGACCGCGAGTGAAATGCAGGGAGCAAGTTGATTCTCATTACCTCGCGCACTGGGGGATCCCCAGAGCAGCACCGGGGCAGAGGCACGCAGGCGGGAACACGGGCACCGCGGCGCTCGGTCCTTGCTACAGGATCACCGGACCCGCAGTTTTGGCCGGTTTCAAGGGTTTGCGCAGGCGTCGTGTGTCACCGTGCTGTCATCTTTCCCACAGCAGGGCAGGAATCTCGAGCGTCTTTAGGGTGCCTCCGAGTCTATCGCAGGCCTGTGTTACCTAAACACAGATGTTCTGCTTGGCCAACATGCAAGGCTAAACAACAATTAGTGTGATACATGTGTTGTTCTGCACCCCAGCTGCAAGTCACTTGGGCGTGTTTACAATCCTCCTCACCAATCTTTCGTTATTTTCCCACACGTCCAGCGCTCCGGAATCGATAATTTAGACATCTCCTGGCCCAGAGGGTGCATTTATGCCTTTCTTTAGAGTCTCTTGCTCTTATTGCTGTCAGCCTGATGTACTTTACAGGTGCCACAACGCACAGTAGTATTTCAGCGGGCTGATTTCCTATCATTTGATAGGCGTTGAGGGTGGCAGTAACTAAAGTGTACTGAGAGAAACCGGAGAGGTGACGAGGGCAGGAATTGCAGTGGCATTGTGTGTTTTCCCTTGCCCCTGCATAGGCTGGGCAAAAGGCATGTTGGAAAGTGAGGCAGAGGTGATGCTGAGGTGTTCTCTGGCTGGGTGGGAAGCCTAGAAAAGAAATGCAGCCCTTGGTTTGGTAACAGCACGTGTGCCACATCTGGGTCTAAATCTCATGGCCGGTAACTGTGTTCACATTCACTATCTCCCCCCCATTCCTCCAATAGTGAAAAAGCACCCAGATCATAAAGCCCCCAGATCATAAAGCCCCCAGCCATAGCCCTGCTTGGCTTCTGCAAGGGGTCCAGCCTAAAACTGAGGCTTCTTTAGAAAGACAGGCCAGTTGTGGTCTCCCCGTCGCAGAAGCATAATGCTGAACTGGAACATTTCAGAGGAGGACACTGGGGAAGATCGAGGGTCTAGGCCAGTTTTTGTGTGGTGAACTGCTGCACAGGCTCTTCAGCTTGAAAAACAGGGAACTTAAGGAGAGTTTGAGAGACATTTACAGGATCTGGAGTGGTCAGCAGAGAATGGGGAGTACTCACTTTTCTCTGTGCCAGCATGAGGCCTGGGGCTGTCAGGTGAGACTAGTGAGAACAGCCAAGCTAAAGGAGGTAATTCTCTGTGTAGGTAAGAGTCTTTAGAGGAAAAATCTGTTGTATGAAACCACATCTGACCGGGCAAATCCCTTTTGGTGGGAATGGTAGGTTCCCGGAAGAGTACTGAGGTGAGAGGGTGTTATGTGTGCTTACCCTGATCTTACTCTTTCTTAAGCAGCCACTTGTGGTCATGCTTGGAGACAACAGAGTGGGCTAAGTAGGCTCCTGGTCTGGACCAGTACAGCCATTCCTAGGCTCTTACTGGGTAAGCTTCATGGCCAGAATGAGGTCTGGCTCCTGCCCATCCGGCTCCAGAGGGTCTGGGCACCGAGGCAGTCCTTGCTGACTTGGTAACAATGCCTTCTGCATGCTTGTGGTGTTCACTCTGACAGTCTGGGTTTATTCTACACATTCTTTAACCTGCTTGATTCTGTAGAGTTACGTTTGCAAAAGTGTGGGGATTGGGAGTCCCTTGGTGACTTTTCTAGGAGAGTTTCCGAAACTCTGAATGGACTTGGGGGAAGAAAGATGGAAAGAAGAGAGCTGGAAGGAAAACGTAGGCCTGCTCCTTTTTTGTGGGTATTTTTCAAGCAAACTCAGAGAAAACAAGCCAAGCATTTTGGATGTTTGGGGTTTCTTCTTCTGTTCAGAGGTTGGGTCCTGTGGAGTTGACATTGCTCTCTTTAACCATTCTTTTCTGTCCAAATAAAGCCGTAACTGTGGGTCAGTGGGGGAGGTCGATACAGCCTTCAGCAGCTGCTGTGCAGCTCCTCTCTGGACATGATCCCTAGTACTGCTGAGCTCTTTTGCGGATGAGCCGTTGCTCTTGGGACCCGGTAGAAGACTGCAGACTTCCCAGTACCTTCAGATCCGTGTATGGGACATGCCTGGGAGCACGGTGGCACTGTTAAGTCCTGGCAGGTGGCCTCAGGTTCTGGTGGGACGTGCAAGGCTGTAGCTCTGGTTTTGGCCTTGCATGCTGCTTTTGAAGGCTAACACTCTTGTGGTATTTGCTGTCCATCTTACTCTCCCATCCCAGCTTTTACGCTCTCCCCTCCTTTTCTTGCTGCAATGCTTACATCGCCATTCCACCTTCCCTTCCGCTGACTGTTCTGCCTGCTCTCCTACCAGGACACGCTGTGGTCTCCCCCGCTTGACACTCAGTTTTTGCACTTTCTGCCCTTCTGTACTTGCCCACAGGTGCTGCTGCTGTTTGGCCGTGCTCGCCACAACCCCAGCTCCTGGTTTTTCCACAGAACATGGGGAACAAGACTTCCTTGGCTCTGCATTCCCATCCTTACGCTTTAGGTCAGCTCTTGGGGTGTTCTCCCTGCTCCAAGCTACCCTTTCTGAGGATGAGGCCCAGGGAATCCCAGAGGTGGTTTGGCTCTCCCTGCACGACCCCACAGCACCAGGAGGCAGCATTGCCTGTGTCCAGTGCCATTCAAGGCTCACCAGTCACCCCTCCCTTTTGGGTGACTTCATCAAGTGTTTGCTTTGCAAAGAGTGGCTGGGCCTCCAGCCACCTCTAACTAACCCCCCCTTACCTTCTACCTTCCTCTTGCACTTTGAGCCGGCGCGGCACTGGGTTGAACAGTTTCCTGAGCCTCCCCCTCTGCTCTTTGCACTGTTCTTCCAAGACACCTTGTTCTCCCTCTCTCGGCCTCTTCCATGGCTTTCCCATCCTTTCCAGCTTAGGTTTCTGAGCCGTGATACCCACTGTATCAACTTCTCTGGTCCCTTGGCCTCACCTCTTTCAGACAAGACCCTCCTGCCCCCCTCACCTGCAGAGAAGCAAGAAACAGCCATTTTTCTATGCCACAGCATCCTGAATGTGTCTGTTTGTAGTATATGTCCTGAATGTGTCTGTTCTGTCTCTGGGAAACACCTGCTTAGGTCTCCTTTGAGCTGTGAATTGCCCGTGCAAAGCCCGTGGAAGTGACTGCCCTGGGCCCCCAGCTCTCCCTGTCGCAACGGCTGCAGGCTGTCGTGTGGTCTGTCTCGCAGGTTGATTGTGTCAGTTTGTGCAGTGACACCAGCGCAGCTACAGAGGAGAAAGTGCAGATGGCCTTCGCCCAGGCCCAGCGGTACCACCCCTGTGTGCTCCTGCTAGACATCGAGTTGCTCGGCAGAGACCGGGACAGGCTGGGGGAGGACGCCAGGGTCATCACCACGCTGAGGCAGCTGCTCCTGGACGCAGACCCAGCACGAAGGTATGGACCCTGCACGTTTGCTGTGGGCATCTGAGGTGATTGTTTGCTTCTGCCGTTCCTAGGGCGGCAGTCGCCGTTACGTCAAGGTAACTGATTGCTAACATGGTTTATTTTTAATCCGGTGGAGTCTCTCCCAGACTTGCTTTGTTTACATCAAAAAGCCTTCCTTCTTCCAGCTTGGTGGCAGAGGGAATCGGGAATCTTTTGTTGCCTGAAGCTGGTTTCTGAGCTATTCAGATGAGCAAACCTGGCGTGTTGGCTGTGAGGCATGCCAAGGTTCACAGGGACCCCGGAAGGGAGCGCGACCTCGGGAGAATCCCAAGGCTGGTGACGAGGACCAGGGTGCAGGGAGGGAGACCTCAAGTGAAGAAGTGAGGTGTCACTTGCAGGACCTTGGCTTGGAGACAGAGCTCACAAAGCAGTTCATGGCAAACTGGAGGAGACTGGCTGCAAGACACCTTGGCCAGTTTGTGCACGTTTCTCAGAGGAAAGGCTAGCTTGGCGTGGGTGATGGCAGCATAAGAGGGAAGCTTCCACAGAGCTGAGACTGTCTCCCTTTTCTTAGCAGCCACCCTGTCCTGGTGATCGGCACAACCTGCAAGCCTCAGGATGTCCCTACGGACGTGCAGACTGCTTTCCTTCACGAGGTGAAAATTGAAGCCCCTTCAGAAGAGCAGAGGAGGTCGATGCTGAGCATGCTGACTGCCGGGCTGCCTCTGGGCAAAGAAGTGAGCCTATCCAAGCTGGCCCGCAGGACTGCAGTGAGTGAAACAGTGGCAGCACGCGGACATGGGCAAGCCAGGAGTGCTGGACCAACCTCCCCTACCTGGCCACGGAGAAAGGGGGCAATTCCACTGCCCAGTCAACTTCAGGGGTTAACCTCAAACATCAGCTTTAGCTGCAGATTTCTATTGCCTAAGGACTGCACACCTTTTGCAGAGATGTTGGCTGATGCTCTGCTCTGCTAGAAGACAGGGCCAGTAGAAAAAAAAAAAAGCAGCCACAGCCTTTAACCAGGGCGCAGAAGCTCAAAGAACAGCTCTGCCAGGAGTTTTTCCCCATACACCTTTCAGGGGCTAGCTGGAGCTGTGGTCAGGGACTGAACTGATGATCTTTGTTTCCGCATTCGCAGGGTTTTGTGCTGGGAGATTTCTGTGCCTTGTTGTCCCACAGCAGCCGGGCTGCTTGTACCCGCATCCAGGCCTTGAGGTAGCCCAGGCAATAGGGCAGGAGATGGGGACGGGGCAGGGGCTGCAGCCAGCCCGACACTGCCAGCAGCGGGCAGAGCCTGAGTCCTTCCCTTCTCTTCCCTCGCCAGTTTTCCAGGCGGACTGAGCGAGGAAGTGGAGAGAGACTTTTGCACCGCGGGGTTCCCAGTGCTGGAGGAGGATTTTGGTGTTGCGCTGGAGCAGCTGCAGAGTGCCCATTCGCGGGCTGTGGGAGCCCCAAAGGTAAGGTGCCGGGGCAGGGGTGGGGGAGGTTCTCTGGAGCCGTACGGCTCACAATACCTCTGGCAGACCTCAACAGACAGGGCTGTGCTCTGGAGCATCACTTCCTGCTGTGTCCTTCCACGGAATTCCCCCAGCCTTGGGTGGGAAACAGTCCTACTGTGGGCTTTTCACCCTTTTGGCTTTGAATTCGGTCAGGGAAGCCCTTGCTGCTTTGACTGGAGACAGCTCCACTGGCGTACGGATGTCAGCCGCGTGGCACAGCCTTCCTAGCGGCAAAGGCAACTGCAGGCCGGATCCTCTGGGTGTCTGCAGCCACTTGGCTTAAGGGAACAGGCTGGGGCATAAGCTGGGGAGGGACTTACCCACGTGTGTGAGAGGCCTCATACTTGATCCCTGGCCTTGGACACTGCTCGAGCTGGCACAGGCTTTCCTGACAGGCGGGCAGCTTGAAGAGCTGGGGGTCCTTCAGGGAAAGGGGGTGTCAGGGTAAACCAGCAGAGTCAGCTGCTCGGGTGGGGTGTGATCTGCCCGTGGCAGCTTGGCACCCAGGGCAAGAGCAGTTGGAGTGACTGTTTTTGCCGGGTGACGTGGTGTTAGGACCAAGGGAAGTGATGGGAGCCGCTTCTCCACGCCCTGAGCGCGAATGAATGAGTTTGGCACAGGACAGGAAGTGCTGGCCTTGGAGCAGTTATTCCGGCGCCTTCCCCAGCTGCCCCGCTTGCAGCCCTGCTCTAACAGGATGGCACCTTGTTGGTGTCATCCTCCGGGAGCCGCTCCGGGACTTCATTCATTCATAAATACACCAGGGGCTGACATGAGCTCTGCTCTGGGACGTGCTTGCCAAGGCCGCTGTAAGGCAAATAATAACTACAGAGCTTGGCAGTGAGCTGCGTGAGCTGCGGGAGCTGATTTTGTTGGCGTTTTACAGTCCTTTATCAATTTCTTAGTCGCTGGCTGTGGTTCAGAAAGCCCATTACCAGACCTGGATACTGTCAACATATGTGACTTCCGATTCCCTGCTTGCATTTTCCAGTCACACGTCTGTTTGCAGTTACAGCTTGAGCCTCCTAGAGAGCTGATTTCAAACCTCAGTCGAGCTGATTTCAAACCTCAGTCGCTAGCAGTGCCTGCAGCGTCTCCTGGGCTTCTCCCCTGAAAACAACCTTGCTGCAGCTTTCCAGCTCCCATGCTGGTGTCTGTGGAGCTTTTCCTAGTGAGGCAGTGTAAGCAAGGGTGCAGGGGAGAGGGCAACTCTTCCATTCATCGGCGCTGAAGGAGGAGGGCCTGTGACCTTCTGCCATAAAAGACCTTTTTTTTCTGGGAATCCTTATCTCGTCTGACCTGATTTTCCTGGTGGACTTGCTGGACAGCTGGAGAAATAGCATGAGATAACATCATCTCAAGTAGCAAGGGAAGGAGAACCGAATTGGCTGAAGGGGCAAGAATTTTGCTCTGGCCTATTTTTAATCTCCCTGTTTGTTGGCACCTGTTCCCCACCCAGCCAGCAGCTGGGGGGAAGTGTTCTGGGGCTTTGCTTTCTCTGCACATTCCCAGGAGAGCTGCTCCGACTCTCCGGAGGATCTGTCACACAGGCT
>NW_010233521.1:10037-12486 GCF_000690775.1 Eurypyga helias
CCAAGGTTATTTGGCTCAGCATAAAATAAGGAGAGAGGCACGGCAAGAGCAGCTTGTCTGGGGACATGTGCAGTTTGTTTTCCCCGTTGCAAAGCTCGGGAGAGGGGAAATGTGGATGCTGGGGAATCCTGCAGCAGGGATGCCTGGGCAGAGCAGCAAGGAGCCGACTCCCTGCGTAGCTGATGGCATGAGGGACTGATGACTAGTATCCCACAGGGGCAAGAGCTGCTCAGGGCTCAGAAAGAAGTGCTGACAGGGTCTCTCCCTCTCTTGGCAGATCCCCTCCGTGTCCTGGCAGGATGTTGGTGGGCTCCAGGAGGTGAAGAAGGAGATCCTGGACACGATCCAGCTGCCCCTGGAGCACCCAGAGCTGCTATCGCTGGGTCTGTGCCGCTCTGGTCTGCTGCTGTATGGGCCTCCAGGGACAGGGAAGACCTTGCTGGCAAAAGCCGTGGCAACCACGTGCTCCATGACGTTCCTGAGGTGAAGGCTGGGGGGTCACGCGGTAGGACTTTCTTTCCCCGGGCAGTGGATGGGCATGCTCTGACTGGCTCCCTCTTCTCTCCGCCCCACAGCGTGAAGGGCCCAGAGCTCATCAACATGTACGTTGGGCAGAGTGAGGAGAACGTGCGTAACGGTGAGCAGATGCGCCCTGCTCCTGCCTGTGGGAAGACGGGGCTTTTCTGTGGTGCTGGAAGGGAGGAGGCCGTGCTTAAGCCCTTCCTCCCAGCTCCCACCACAGCTACCAGCAAGGACACCAACTCAGCTGTCTCATACACCTAGACTGTTCCCTGCCTCGCTGCAGCTTCCCCTCTTGCTCTCTCTGCTCCTGTCACTCTTGTCCCTGGTGTTCCTGGTGGGACAGCAGCCCCTTGGAGACAGAGCTGAGACTCGGGGCCTACGGTGCTGGGTGCTGTCCGTGCTCCCGCTGAGAGGGCAGGAGGGGTCGGTGGTGGCGAGGCAGTGGGCAACTGGTTTCCATCCACAGCTCTTCCCCACCCGTGATGTGGCAGGACCTGTTGCTGCTGGCTGCTCCTCCAGGTCTTTCTCACCTTTTTGTGCTGTCTCTTCCCAGTGTTTGCCAGAGCCAGGGCAGCTGCTCCCTGCATCATCTTCTTTGATGAGCTGGATTCCCTGGCCCCCAGTCGTGGGCGGAGTGGAGATTCGGGGGGTGTCATGGACAGGTGAGTGAGCATCGTGAGTCCTTGGGAGAGCAGCAAACCTGCCTCAGCCCGGGGGGGTGCACAGGATTGCCCCGCAAGGCAGAGTCCATCCCAGCTCTCTTTCTCCACTTTTTCCCTCCCTGCTCCCTTCAGCTCCTCTGCGAGGCCCGTCTCCTCTCTTTGGACATTAGTACTGCTGTTTGCATTGCCGCAGGTTCACGGTTGCCCAAGCTGGTTGTGCAAACATTTGGTTAAGACAGAGTCTCCTCCAGCTGCTACTGTGGCTGCCAACTGTTCCCTCTGGCCTCTCCAAGGCCATCCTTCACACCCACGCCGTGCTCTCTCCTATTAGCTGCTGTTTCCCTGCAGTGGGAAATCTTTCAGCTGCCTCTGGGAGAAGCAAAGTGTGTACAGCTTGGAGATACCCACAAATAGGGTTATTCCCCCTAGGCCTCTTCTTCTGAGCTCACAGTCCCCATCCAACCTTCCCCTCCATCCGTGAGGGGTTCTGCAGTTTCCCCCAGCATACACACAAACCAGCAGCGCCGGAAGGGGCTGAGCGTGGTGTCCATCGGTCACCTCAGTCATCCCAGACCCCGGTGGAGACATCCCCGCTCCAGGAGGTCTGTGCAGCACTGAAGTGTGGCGCTGCCGGACCGGTGTAAGCCTGCCGGCCACAGGCCTAGATGTGCGCCGCGCGCCGCTCGCTGCCCTGGGGACGTTGGCATGTCACTAGCCTGCCCGGGTGTCCCGGTGTGGGCGACGGGGCCGCCTTGCAGCGCAGCACGCTGGGCAGAGGGGAGAGTTGGGACCAGCTGGTACTTCTGAGCGGGGAACCGGGGCCGCAGCCACGCATGCCTGCCTGTGTTTGGTCAGTGTCGCCGGTGTCTGGTAGCAAGCGTAAGCGCACGTGGCCATCCTGGGAGGGTTCAGAGCCGAGCACAGGCCTGAAGGACTCTCTTGGTACCAGGGGTTTGCGCTCTGCAATGCGTCCCAGGCTCGCCGGCTGCGCTGAGGAAGGGAGTTCTGGATGACTGTGTCGGGCAGAGAATCAGGAGCTGAAGCTCGAGACATGCACTTGCCAGTGGCCTCGCTTATTCCTCTTCCCGTTTGGTGGCTGAGGGTGACAGTGGGGGACTTGCCAAGGCCTAGTTGTGAGCATCCCGTCTTGCTCCCTGCAGGGTTGTCTCGCAGCTCCTGGCTGAGCTCGACGGCCTTCATTCCGCCAGAGAGGTGTTTGTCATCGGAGCTACGAACAGGCCCGACCTCCTGGACCCGGCTCTGCT
>NW_010233522.1:0-888 GCF_000690775.1 Eurypyga helias
CCACGGCGCGGTGGCCGCCGTCCACCACTTCTGGCTGCGCAGCTTCTGTGACGTCTACCTGGTGGGTGACGCCGGCCGGCTGTCCCCCGCCGTCCTGTCCGGCTGACCCCCCGGGCCCCTTGCGTCCACCCCGGGGCTTGAACCCCGTAGGGTCCCCGTTGGGCGCGTCCGTCTGTCCCATCCGACCTGTGGTGGCTCCTTGACCGTGGAACCCAACGTGTGGTTGGCGGTGTCCGTCTGTCCGTCCACTCCCATCCATCGGGTCTCCTGGAGGGTTGCCTCACCCTGTTGAGCGCGTCCGTCCATCTGTCCCACCCGACCTGTTGAACCCAACCCATCTAGCGCGGTTGGCGGTGTCCGTCTGTCCATCCTCCCCAGTCCGTCGGGCCTCCTGGAGTGTTGACCTCGATCCAACCTCACCCTGTTGAGCGCAGCGCGTCCGATGTACACCCTAATCTGTCGGGCCTTCTAGAGTGTTGACCATAGTCCACTCTCTTGAGTGCGTCTGTCCGTCTGTCCCACCCGACGTGTGGCGGCTCCTTGACCGTGGAACCCAATGCGTGGTTGGTGGCGTCCGTCTGTCCGTCCACCCCCATCCATCGGTTCTCCTGGCAAGTTGACCATAATCCACTCTCTTGAGCACGTCCGTCCATCTGTCCCACCCGACCTGTAGTGGCTCATTGACCATGGAACCCAACACGTGGTTGGGGGTGTCCATCTGTCTGTCCACCCCAATCTGTTGGGTCTCCTGGAATGTTCACCTTGGCCCAACCTCACCCTGTTGAGGGAGTCCGTCTGTCCCACCACACCTCTGGTGGCTCCTTGACCGTGGAACCCAACGCGTGGTTGGTGGTGTCCATCTGTCTGTCCAACCCAATCCGTCCGGGC
>NW_010233523.1:0-3864 GCF_000690775.1 Eurypyga helias
GGTTCAGTAATTTGCGAAATACCTAAATATCGTTAAATATATTTTTTAAAAAACCCTGACCGGACTCTGGACTAAACAAGGTGGACGTTCAACTAAAAAGTTAGAAGGGACGCTGTTTCCGTGAACGCTTTCTTAAAAAATAGAATCACTTTTTCTTTTTGTTGCCGTTTTTGTGTTGTGGTCCTTTTCCCACACCCTCCCCCCAAGTCAATTAACCACAGTGGTGAGACGGGCTCTCTCTCTCCGCCGTCACAGCGCGGCGTGCCGGAGTTTTACTTCCCACATCACACCAGCCCCGAAGTAACCGAACCCAAGGGGAGGCGGAAGGGTGCCGTCTCCCCGCCACGTGGAAAAGAGTTGTGTCACCACTGTGCCGCCGGGGGCAGCCGCAAACCAGGAGTCTCTTGGTCAATGCCAGTACGCGGTTGGAAAGCCTGCCGTGTCCTAACGCAGGAGTCCACGGGAAGCCGCCAACAGGATCAGTCCAGAGGAGCAATTATGTCCGTCCAAGTTATCAGTCAATGTACTGCGATAGCCAGCGGAAGCCTTCGCCGTAGCCTTGCCTCTTCAGCACGCTGCACATGAACACCTCCATGGGACGCGCGTTCAAGTCTTTCAGTGGCACGTTTCCCTGGGGAAATCCAAAGAGAAGTCAGGAGCGGCATCCCCGCCGCCCTCCGGGAAGCAGCCCAGATGAGGGAAACCCCTCTCGGCCGGCCCCTTGGCGGGAGAGCCCTGCCCACGGGACTTGCATGGGGTGGGAGAACGGGCGTCGGAAACAGGGAAGGAAACCACGTTGGAGGCACGCAGAGTTCCTGGGATACTCAGCAGCGCGATGCCGCGCAGGTCAGCAAGCGCCGAGAGCAGCCTGGCGGGTGTTTTACTGCCGTCGCCCGGAGTTTCCGACCAATTCCCACCACCCCGGTTTTAAACACCGAAAACAGGTTTACAACGGGTAAGCGGACGGAAACGCAGAGTAACGAAACCAGACGGTGGGTTGAAATACCAACACCTAACTCCCTGGTGTAGGGGTACCGGGTGCGGCACGATTCCGGCGGTTTCGAAACTCGCCCCAGGGCCTTACTGACGTTACTATCAAGGACTCAGCTCGGTCCATACCGCGGACAAGCCAACGGGAACCCCTCCGCTAAGTGCCTAGAGGGGCACCTCTGCCTGCAACACCACACGCAAGCCCTCCCTTGCTCGCGGCCCATCCGAGATTTGGATCCCTTCCCACCTTTCCCGTGGTCTGTCCGTAGAGCCCAAAGATCTCCCGCAGTTTCTCCTCGCTGATGGCCTCCGGCCTGTCGATTTTGTTACCCAAGATAAGGATTGGCACGTTGGATATCGTTTCATCCGTCATTAGCGCCTGCGTGAGGGCGGAAGAAGGGGGAAAGAAACATCATTTGAAGAAGAACTTTTTGCTGAAGCTCCAGCACCAACCAAAGGTGTTTTGGTGCTACAGTGCTCCTGCAGGAAGAGGAGTCTCTGGAAAGGTTTCTCGGAAGATGCTCCTATCTAAACCCCACGGGCCGTTTCGAAACTGCTCCAAAGGTGGCTCAAGAGCCCAGGGTCCCACCCCCAGTAAGGGCATGCCGGCCTCTTCTGGGCCGGAACCAAAACCGGCACAGCTGTGCACAGCTCCAGCCCAGGAAAGAACAACGCAACTTACAATTCCGCTATTCAGGGGTCTCGGGCGAGGGAAGAAAAAAAAAACCCCCAAACCCGGTATATTTACATTAAGCTCAACTTTGGATTCCATAAGACGTGAGTGATCCGCGCAGTCCACCAGGAAGACGATCCCGTTGATGGCTGGCAGGTAATTCTTCCACACCCGGCGAGCTGGAACGCAGAAGCGACAACCCGTGAAAACACCCTGCGAGAAGGCGACCTGAAAAAACTTACACCCGAAAGCGGGAGCCACCCTCTTCGTTCCCGTTTCCCCAGGGAACTTCCAGTGAAGGGACTGGCTGAGGCCACGAGCCAGGGAAGCCGGCAGAGCCAACGCGTTCTCTGCGCTCCGAAGCAAGCCGGGGCGGCCAAGGCTGCCGTTTTAGCCACGGCATCTTCCTTTCACTATGTTTGTGTATTAAAAAAAATGGAAAAAGGCAGAAAAAGTTCTGGAAAGCCTGAAAATAAAAAATGCAGCAATCCCTCAAAAGAATCAGCCCAGGACATTCACGTCTTCCACGGCTAAAAAGTATTTCAGAGCACGAACTGGCAGGATTTGATTCCCAAGTGCCAGAACTCAGCGGAAGTACTGAACCACCAAAGCGACCCGTATCCTACAAGCCGGGAGGTTATTTCCACGTTATCGCTCCATAAAGAATTCCACGCCACAAAGAATTAGGTGCTGCACATCGCTGTCGTTTCTCAGCATCTCTTTTTTTTTTTTCTAAAGGCGGCTGGAAAACATGGTGGAAATGGTAAGACTGACCTCGCTGGGTGCCTCCCGCCCGGCAACCTCCCTTCTTACCTTGTTCGTGTCCACCCAGATCAAAAGTCGTGAAGGTCATGCCAGCAATCGTCAGCTCCTCTGATGCTGGAAAGGAAAAATACAGTTGAGGAAGATGAAGCAGCTGTCACGGCCGGAATTTCTGGGGGACTCATGCTAAAGCCACACATGTTCCTCGTGTAAGAGAGCCCGTAGAATTCGGGAATTCCCTGAACTTCCTGTAGAATTCAGTCACCGAAACGGGAGTTGTTTCACAAAATCACGAGCTGGAGGACACAATTTCCCTCCTACAATCCCACTTCAGCACGTGCTTGTTAGAACTGCGTCTGGGGTTGCACTGCACGTGGGTTGCCTGAGCTGAAGGGGACTCAAGGCCAGGCTGGATGAGGCTTGGAGCAACCTGGTCTAGTGGAAGGTGTCCCTGCCCATGGCAGGGGGGTTGGAACTGGATGGGCTTTAAGGTCCCTACCATTCCAACCCATTCTGGGATTCAAGGCCAGGCTGGACGAGGATTAGCGTTTTCCTCTCAGCTATAAAGAGGGAGAGCCCGGGAACTGGCGTGGTTTAATTAACACGGGGGCGCGGGGCTCTGATGAAAAGCTTCATGAAGTACAGTAACTGCAGATTACGGCTGTTGCCCCAATGCAGAGCTATTGCCGAGGCATCTTTTGAGACCCCGATTCCAAAATTCCAGAGGAAAAGCCACCCCGGGAGGTGGGCAGGGCTCAGTCGCCGGCACTTACTGGGATGTAGCGTCGGGACGTGCTGACCCAGCCTGTCGTCTTTGAGCATGTGGAGCAGAGTGGTTTTGCCTGCGTTATCCAAGCCCAGGAACACAAGTTTTCCAGATTTCTTGTACAAACCTGGAAGGGAAACAAGAGGAGGAAGGAAAAACTCCAGCAGGCTTATCCCATGAGCAGAAAGGCTGCGACGCTTGCCGCTGTTTATATCCCACCCCTCTCCCAGAGCTGTGCCGCCACCGTGCCTTTACAGCCCCTCCAGCACGGAGCCAAGGCAACGCACGGTAGTGCCTGCAACAACGGGCCTTTTCCAAGCCTGTGTCCCTAGGAGTAACGCATTCCTGTTCCCAGATACGTCCTGGCAGGAGAGCACTGCCTTTGCGCAACGGGTTACGGGATCAACCCGTCACCCAAAAGGGGTCTGGAGATGCGAAAAGCGAACGAACCCGTAAAACGCAGCAGCGAATCGTTGAAAACAAAGTGGCAAAGCATGAAACAGCACGTCATTTTCTTCAGATTAAAGCTCTTCCCGCTTCCAGGTTTCCAAGAGGAGTTTTTCTCATCCCTCCCTACCCCTGCGAGGCACTCTGGAGAGAATGCAGCCCACTGGAACTCACGCCTCCGGCAGGAGGAGCCTCGCCATCTCCCAGCCCTCAGGACAGCGCTGCT
>NW_010233523.1:3887-4277 GCF_000690775.1 Eurypyga helias
CCGTAGGCCGGGCGACGTTTTGCCCAGCGCCTGCGCTAAGAGCCTTCAACCCAGACGGTGCCGGGGCCAGCAGCTCCCCCCGGCACATGGAAAAGAGCGTTCAAAGGGAAATCAGTCAGAGGAGTAAGGGCAAGCTGTGGCCGAGCCGCTGAGCTCGGATACCAGGAAGAGGAGGATGGGGATGCTTCCCTGGCTGAGCAGCATGTTGGCCCCGGCGTTGGGCTAACGAGGCCGCTGGCGTCAGCCCAGTGGCTCTCGTGTTTCTAAACAGCAAGAGAAAGATTGAGCGGGAGCCAAACACCTCCAAGTAATTCCCAAAGTTCCCCTTCCTAGCGTGAAAAAAACCTTACGGACGCGCAGCTTTCCCGCCAGACTCCACACCGGCCGTGC
>NW_010233524.1:0-5418 GCF_000690775.1 Eurypyga helias
GGTGCAGGACCCAGCCCTTGGCCTTTTGCACTTCTTGGTTGTGTACTCTGTTTTACACGAGACCTCGCTGCTTTTAGGGTATTGTGGCATCTGTGGCCACTTGTCCTTCTGTGCCATATTCCTCTGCCCTCGGTGGGAAATTACTGGCCTTTGATCTTAATGGTGTCGTTAACCCTTTCCGGAGTCCCCGAGCCCAGGGCAGAATGGAGCCGCAGGATGAAGTCGGTTTAGCTGAGCTGTGCGTTGGTTACTGGTGTCGGGAGGCAGCCCGCAGGCCGGGTGTGCAGTATCGTTGCAGTGCGCTAGAGGACAGTACTGCACGCTGCACAGCGTAACTGTCCTGGAATGGTGCGGGAAGGGATTTCTGACACATCCTGTGTGCTGGGAGTAGGTTGAGGTTACCAAGTAAGGTGCTGGCAGTCGGGAGCCATCTGGTCAAGGTGGGTTAATAGGCAGTGTGGCTCAAATCCTGGGTTACAGACCCCACCTTGTGAGATCTCTGGAGGGTAGGGCTGCCTGCCGTGCTTCTGCACGTGCTGTGTGGGAGCTGGAGGCTCCAAACAGGTGGGCAAGGGGGGAGCCAAACAAAAAAGAGAGGGAATAAGGTGGATTTCTGCATAGCAGCACTCTTGCTGGGATGGACATTGGTGAAGGTGAGGGATGGAAGCACAGGGCCCTGAAGTGGGCTATCACTGATGCAGGATGAGTGACGGCCCAGGGTGACAGTGTTGCAGGAGGAGGAAAAAGGGCAGTTGAATAAAAGCTGCTGAAAGTGCTGCTGCGTCTGCCAGCCCTGCTATCGGAGCTTTCAGCAGCAGCAGGGCTGGTGCTTTATTCTATCGCTGCTCCATCAGCCGGCCCTTCATGCAAGGGAGAGAAGCTCCCACATAGAGCAAGGAGTGTGAAATGTAAGATAAGGAGGTTGGGTTGTGCAAAAGGAAGTGAGCGTCGGCTGTCGTGACCATCTTTATGTAAGCGGGGCTCGTGGCAGTTGGTGGTGTGCAGCGCAGCCGCTAGCTTGGTTGCTGCTCTTTGGGGTTTTTAATTTATTATTTCATCCCCCAGGGAAAGCTGACCTCGAGTGACACGCGAGTAGAGCTGCGGCAGGGTTCTTGCTGGCTTTGTTTGAGGCTGAGAATGCTGTTGGATGTGCAGGTCTGAGAGAAGGCAGGATAGGAGCAGCCGTTCCGTGCGGCCCTGGTTCTGGCAGGAAGCAGGCATGGCTCACGAAGCTGTGATGAGGACTGTGGTGAATCCCAGATGGGCCACTGGAACCAGTAGCTGTGACCAGTCTCACCTGCAGTCCCTCTGCTTTTTTTGGCAAAGCTCTTCCCACCTTTCCCTTCTTCACAGCTGTTACTTCTGACACTTTGTTGGTGCTTTCGGTGTTGCAGAGGACGGGAGGACTGTGGCACTTCAGAGCAAGATGATGCTCTTCATCCTTTTCACGGCTGCCCCCGCAGTTCAAGGGAAGCAGCGCCGAAGCTGTAAAACGCTCTGCTGGGTGGGAGTAACAGCGTTCTCTGGGGGGTCCTGGTGATGCTGTCGGGCCTGGAGCATCCCAGTGCTCTCTCAGCCTGAGCAGCACGTGTCACTTGGACACACGAGTGTGGCTTGGCTGTGGGACGGGGGGTGCTGGATTCCCAGTCCTGACACCGACGCTGCCCGGTGAAATAGAGGGAGCAGCCTTAGCTGGGATCGCCAGCTCTTAGTGCGGCACCTCACAGAGTGTGCGCAGCAAGCGCGATGGTAGCTGGGCATGGGGAACCTCGCTTACTGCCATTTATCGGGCAGATAAACCCTTGAAAGAGTTGTCCAAAGGATGACAGGTTTTTCAGGGTTCTCTGTTTCTGCAGCAGGGAGCTGCTTGCTGCCAGCTGTGGATTTTTCAGCTTAGAGCACTTGGTACAGGTCCACGTAACCTCTCCTGCCTTGTGCCACCCTGTGCCCTTAGGGATCCGTCGGTCAGCCTCCCCCCGGCTGGCTGTTCTGCTGTAGAGCGCTGGGCGAGTCAGGGCTGGGCATGGAGCCACAAAACCACAGCCGCCTCCCTTTTTACAGTGCGGGTTTCTTTGTCCACCCTTCTCAGTGAATCTGCCTGGCTTTTGACAGTGTCTCATCCCTCTTGGGCAGTGGGAAGCACCACACCTTGACTTGGACAGGAGAGGAGGATAAACTCCCGCCGCGTGGCTGGGAACGCTCTTGCAGCGCCGTTATTGCCGTTTTAATTAGTTGTGGAGCTCTGCCTTTTGACTCAAATTAACCTTGCCCACAGGCCCCCTTCACAAGCCCCTCTGCTCCCTGTCAGCCAGTGCCCATCTGCCAGCTGAGCTCCTTGTCTCCTCGGCCGTCCGTGCACGATTCCTTCGCTCCGCGGTCAGGAGCGGGGTCTCGGTTTTGCCCTGGTCTCCGTTCCACTCTGCCTTCAGTCACTTCCCTGCAGCTTCACGTTCTAATCCCCACCTCATGCCTCTCTCCCCTCCCGTGTTCCCACAGCTCCTGCGGCGGAACCAGGCGAATCCGGGGAGTATCGCAGTCCGGGGGACTCCTGGGAATGTTTTATTCCATCTGCTCTGCTGGCCTGCCTCGCTCCTCAGGGTGACGCTCGGGAGAACCCACGAGAGAAAGGAGAAACGGCGAAGACTGGTCGGTGCAGCCCGCGGCCCCAGGAAGGGAGGCAGCCCGGAGCGAAGAGTAAGCTTATTTTGTGTGGCGTTTGGCGCGTCGCATGAAGGGGGCAGTCTGCTTGTAGCCGGAGCCGGCCCGTAACCCCGGCTGCTGGAGCAGCTGCTGTCGGCTGGCAATGCCTGCGCTTCGTCAAAGAGAATACTTGAGGAAGTTCACTTGCGGAAGTGTTGCGAACCGTGCGCTTTGAGCACGGCTCCCAGCAGCGGGTCCCTCCTGGAGAGACGGCGTGCGCGCACGACCGTCTCGACCCGTCGCGAGCTTTCCCCTCGGTGACCTTGGGCTGAGCTGCGCGTGCTTGCTCGGAGAGCCGTCGATTTACAATGCAGATTCGTCGGTCCTCGCCTGCCTGCCCCTCCTAAATTTGGCTGGGATATAAGAGGCTGTCTGCGATGCCAACAGTGGCCGTGGCAGAGCGCCCTGCCATGTGAGAGGCAGAGATAGAGGTGAGGGGGCCAAGGAGGAGCGAAGCGTGCGGCTGCTGTCGCTTCTGGTAGCGGAGGAGCAGATCTGCGGGACCATGTCCATGCTCACCCCTGTCCTGCAGCCCCCGGAGGTGAAGGAGTACCTGTGCAGGGGTGAGCGCTTCATCAAATGGGATGATGTGAGTACCGGGGCCTTGGCTTCGCTGGGTTGTGTGCGTGGGGCAGGGCAGACCCCGTGTTTTGGGCAGGGTTTGTGGGGAGACTGGGAGCGTGTATTCACTGGGGATGATGGAGCAGCGGTGTCTGCATAGGGGGTGAGCTGCGGGCTAAAACCAAAGGGCAGACGTGTTGGGGGTTGGTGATGCGGCTTCTGCACCTCTTGCTGGCTGGGGGTAAGTGGAGTATGCCCTGGGGTCTGGGTCACGGTGGCTCCGGTGTGGGACCCCAGGGTCCTGCCCTGCACGTGTGACCCAGCCCTCGGGAAGGTGGTTGCTGCTGGGATCCTGCCTGGGGCGAGAGGCATGCGCTGCATTCGAACCGGTCCGGGGGAATGCCAGGGGTAGGATTCACTCCAGAGCTGTGCGGGCTCTCCGTGCTTTGCAGATAGAGGGGAAATCGGGCTGAGTTGCTTCCTCTTAGGGCCCTGTGGAGTGAGCCAGAGGGTGAGCCGTGCCCTCCCACGCCTGCCCGGCTTGTGGGTCTGTGAGCTGCCAAGCAGCCGGGGCTGCGCGTTCGCAGTGCCAGAGCCTCGGAGGGCTCTTCCTTTCTCTCCAACTCGATGTCCTCCTGTGTCTTCAGAGCACCTGGTTTGCAGTCTGTTTGCCTTTCGTTGTGAGGGGAGGAAGGTGTGGATCAGCAGCAGAAGCCAAATGCCACGGTCCCCTCCTCGCTTTCTAAGAAGGCAAAACAGAGTTTCTCCGAACGCCCGCGTACCCCCGCGAGGGGAGTGTTTGTCTGCAGAATGAATTGTCTGCCGTTGATAAAACTGGGGGCAGGCCAGGTCATGATTAATCCCTAAGATCTGGGGGAAGGAGATGTGGCAGAAGGAGCCTCCAGCAGTGGTGCAGGAGGGCTTGGTGCGTACTTTGTGGGTGTAAGGCTGGAGCAGGGTTTCAAGTCCCAAGGCAGTGTGTGTGGGAGGGCAGATCACTCATGTGCAGTAAGCAGGGGTAGCCCAGTACCCCTGAGAAGTGGGAAAAGAGGGTCATACACAGCTGATGGAAATGATGGATGCTGAGGAGTACAGGTTGGAATATCACTCTGCAGTCGTTTCCAGAAACCAGGGTCCGGAGGAAAGCGCAGCCATCCTGTTCTTCCCAGGGCAGCCGCCGCCTGCAGAATGCTCTTGTGGCTTCTCTTAATTTGAACAGGATCTGGTTTCTGAGCATAAACTTAGCCAAATTTTAGCCGAACTTGTCTAAAATTGCTGTTGAGTTTGTGTGCTCAGTCCTTGGGGACCACTTTCCCAAAAACTTGAAGCCATTAAGTGCCTCACTGGGAATTTCTGGGATAGTTAGGCTCCCTTGAAACCCAGGCTGAGCCAAGTTGGGCCTCCAAGACCCACCGAGTGTTAATTTGCAGCTGCACCCGCAGGAGTTAGGGAGCTCGGGTCCTGTGCGGATTTTTCCCTGAGGTTGCTTTGACTAATTAGTAGTTTACAGACTTGAAAGTCCTCTCCTCAAGCCACGTTGCTCCATCTCATCGTGCTTCCCCACTCCACAGTCAGGGCAGGCTGCAGGGGATGATGGCAGGAGCTCTGGGCTATAGGATTGCTGGTGGGGGTCAGGATAACAGCAGCTCTGCAGAGGTCATGGGCCTGCGGTATTTTATCCTCCCTCTTTGAACTGACCTGCCCGTGCTGTTAAGTTTTGAACTCTTTCCATCTGAGCAGAGGAATGAAGGCAGATCAGATTGGCTCCTTACACTGCAGCACGGTTTGGGGCTGGACTGGAGCCTCCACTGCACCCAGACGTTAAACCACGCTTCTATGGTGCCTACGCCTTGTAATGTGTTCTCTGGAGGGAAGCGCAGGAGGATCTCCGACAGGCAGGACTGTTCTGACCTGTCCCTCTCAGTATCACATCGTGGGGTGAGGAGCAGCTCTCTGCTGTGCTTTGCTTAGCCCCCAGCAAGCTGGGGCTGCCAACCGGACTAAGGAGGTTGAGTCCTGCTCTGTGGACGATGGTTTATTTCAAGAACTGGCTTGGGAACCCTTTCAAGACCTCGGGTAGGACACAGTGTAGTAGCTGACCTTAAGCCGAGGAGACACGTAGGGATTTGGCTCTGTGCTGACTCTTAGCCCTCTAAG
>NW_010233525.1:0-6506 GCF_000690775.1 Eurypyga helias
GGGAGTCCGGGGGAGTCCCGGGGCCGCGGCGGTGGCGGGGGCAGCCGTAGCTGTCGCCGGACATGCACACAGAGGGCATAGTCCCCCGGTACCTGCCTCCGGCGCTGGGGGCACCTGCTTCAGCAAGAGATGGGGGAAGCAACGCTGCAGCGAGCGTAGGAAAAATACACAGCACTGTTGTCTGGGCTGGGTGGCTGACGAGGCATGAAGCACAAGGGCTGTAGGAGCACTGGGGAGGGACCCTCAATAAGCACGTCAGGCAACAGCAAGCTCTGTGCCTGCTCCACTGCAGAGATCATACAACAGAATCACAGAATGTTTTGGGTTGGAAGGGACCCTAAAGACCATCTAGTTCCAACCCCCCTGCCATGGGCAGGGACACCTTCCACTAGACCAGGTTGCTCAAAGCCTCATCCAGCCTGGCCTTGAACACTCCCAGGGATGGGGCATCCACAACCTTCCTGGCCAACCTGTTCCAGTGCCTCACTACCCTCCCCATGAAGCATTTCTTCTTCATATCTAATCTAAATCTACCCCCTAGGTCTCCTCTCACACCTTTATTAATAGCATCCACATTACTACCAGCTAACCCGATGGCCACAGATGTCTCCTCTTGCCTTATGAAATAGGGAAGGGTCTCCATGATTAAGCCCGTTCCCTGGCATAAGGCAGTCAAGGCTTTTGGAAGAGGGATGGGAAGGTCTGTGCACGTGCAGTAATGGCAAGCAAGCCAATTATAGTACCAGCACAGAGGGCTTGCCTGACTGTCACTATTCAGTCACTATTTGTCAGGAATAGTAAAATATATTTTTAGAGTTTAGCATATGATCATTATATTAATGCAGACAAGCTCATGTTCCTTCTCCTGGAGAATCTGGCTGCTTATGGCTTGGATGGTCACAGGCTTCACTGGGTAAAATCCTGGCTGGAAGTGGTGTTCCCCAGGGCTCAGTACTGGGTCCAGTTCTCTTTAACATCTTCATCAGTGATCTGGCCACGGGGATTGACTGCACCCTCAGTAAGTTTGCAGATGACACCAAATTGGGTGGGAGTGTTGATCTGCTTGAGGGTAGAAAGGGTCTACAGAGGAATCTGAACAGGCTGGATCAATGGGCTGAGGCCAACTGTATGAGGTTCAACAAAGACAAGTGTCGGGTCCTATACTTGTGTCACAACAACCCCCTGTAATGCTACAGACCTGGGGACGAGTGGCTGGAAAGCTGCCTGGCAGAAAAGGACCTGGGGTGTTTGTTGCCAGATGGCTGATCATGAGCTGGCATTGTGCCCAGGTGGCCAAGAAGGCCAGTGGCATCCTGGCCTGCACCAGGAACAGTGTGGCCAGCAGGACTAGGGAAGAGATTGTTCCCATGTACTTAGCACTGGTAAGGCTGCACCTCAAATCCTTTGTTCAGTTTTGGGTCCCTCACTACAAGAAAGATACTGAAGTACTGGAGCGTGTCCAAAGAAGGGCAACATCCAAGTCCTTCTATGAGGAGCTGAGGGAACTGGGGTTGTTTAGACTGGAGAAGAGGAGGCTCAGGGGAGACCTTATTGCTCTCTACAACTACCTGAAAAGAGGTTGCAGACGGGTGGGTGTTGGTCTCTTCTCCCAACTGACAAGTGATGGAACAAGAGGAAATGGTTGCACCAGGCAAGTTTAGATTGGATATTAGGAAAAAATTTTTCATCAAAAGGATTGTCAAGCATTGTAAGAGGCTGCCCAGGGATGTGGTGGAGATATTTAAGACACGTGTAGATGTGATGCTTAGGGACATGGTTTACTGGTGGACTTGGCAGTGTTAGATTAACAGTTTTACTTGATGATCTTAAAGGTTTTTTTTCAACCTAAACAATTCTATGATCTTATGATTCTATGTTACTGTGGCTATGGCATGGGAATGAGAGCTCAATTAGATAAGCATGGCTCAGCATATTTATCCAGTCTTGGCTGTAGCAAAGGCTTATGCCTTTGTCAAGGCTTGTGCCTTGAAGAGCTTTCATAGCTTCCCTAAAAAGCTACTGAACTGTAGCTTGGTGGTTTTGCTGCTTGGCATACTTGCCAAGGTCCAGAAGTATAACCTAGAATGAACAGAAATGATTGCATATGAGCCTTGACTTAAGCTTCTCCCATCATCCAAATAAACTTCCATTGGTCATTGCTTCTTCTAGCGTAAAATCTGCTGTAGAATCAACATAGTGCTGTTAGTGTAATAAGAACTTGTGAAGCTGCCATGACTCATACCCATTGTCTCTGCTATATTGAACCTGTCATTTAATCAATTTAATCTTAACAGTTAGTAAGTACAAAATAAAGACTGGAAATTTGTGTAATAGTTGTGCTGATTTTTAATTGCAAGCTACAAAAAAAAAAAGCTATTATCACAAAGGAATATGTTCATGATATGTTTTTATGTGGGGGAAAAGGGCTAGCTATCTTTATGCACTGGATGAAATCTTAATCCCTTAACTTCACAAATGCAGCTGTCATGTCACAAGGCCCCTGTGTCCACCCCCACACAGATAAATTAACGCCTGGGAACATTCCAAGGCATTCACACTTGATCATCTCTAGTGTTAAAATATTAAACAAGACCTTGGCATGGTTTGGGTCCAGACTAATGAGCACCCTTTAAACAACTCCTGGGCACAGCTTGGCAGCCAGCATAGAACATGGACCATTCCTAATAAGCCGCTCACATATAGTCATATTTGGAAGTAAGGAGGCTTAAACTTATTCATGCCAGCTGAACTTGTTTCAGAGAAAAGTCTTGGGCACACTGAGTTTAGTAGCATGACGGTAGCCTACAAATCTAGAAATTACATTTCTTTGTCTGCATCCTCATCTCGGTGGAAAGCAGAGCAATGTAAATATTTACGCTGCTTTTAGAACACGGTTTATATCTGTGGAAGTGGTGTACTGCAGATGACTTTAACAGGTGACGTGGCACAACATGATAAGTTACAAAATGAAAATAGGAAGTTCATAAAGCTTTATCAGTAAGTTTGGAACATCCAGAGAATTTAATAGGCTGACTTCCTGTCTTATTTTTCCTTTGTGAATAATGCTTGTCTGTGAAGTAATGCTCCTAAAATGCAGAGGCCTAAAAATAGGGCTTTTTTACATCCAGCAACCAAAGTTCTTCAAGTGCTTTTCCTTTTGTATTACAAGTAAGAAACCTTACCTAGATATTGATGATGACACTGTAATCAAAATGACAAAATGCTGCTAAGGAGCTAATTAGCTCAGAAGAAAAATAATTAGCTCAGAATTGGATGTTGCTGAAGAATAGAGACCAACTGAGAGTAATGAGTCCTAGAAAATTACTTCTGGCTAATGACTTGGGACAGTTGCTTTGAAGAATGCTTAGCTGGATTTTATTGTTATTGGTGTTTGATGGCTGCCAGACAGCGCGCACCAGGTCAGCTGTGATTGTAGGAGGCTTCAGGAGGTGCAGACACACGCCTCCAGCTTGAGCAGAGGAACCCACACACTTGGGTATACCGTACTGCATTAGGCTGGGCAGAGCAATTCTACAGCCGCCTCAAGTGGATTGTACTAACATTCCTAAAAACTTCATTTAGCATGGAGTAAGTTATCTCAGTGAGCAATGGAGGTCACTTAAGAAATTAACTCTTAAAGAAACAGGCTTAATAAAATAAGTGGTTACTTTGTAGAATTCAAATCACTATGTAGTTAACCTTTTAAAATACTCTGCTGCTCTTGATGAATCTTGAAGTTGGTGGGATTATTCAGGGCTTCCAAGGCCTAGCTAGATTGCCTAACTTGGTTATACTGATGCTTTAGTAGGACTCAGCCTTGAAATCTTAAAAGAAATCTTTCTGGTAAGCATTCAAGCCATAGGATTAATAAGACTATTAAGTATTTATGAAAAACATTAAAAGAAAACAACAGTGTTTCAGAAGTTCCCTTAGATGACTTAAAAATTTTTCAAACTCCCTCCACGAACTGTATTTAAAAATTTAAGCAGGGACTCAAATATCTGATAAAATACTGACCTGATCTTGCACTCATTATATACTTAAAGCAGTTAATAATAGTCTGAATACAACAGGAAAGCAGGACTAGACTGCTATCTTAAAAACTTAACATACAACAATAAATGTAAAAAATCCTCTGGCCTATATCCCTGGCAATTTTAAGTGGGTAGGAAATGGGTCAGGACTGAATTTGGTCTTTGTGCTTGAAATATTTTTGCATATTAGTTTTTCCTTTGCTCACTTGCCTGATTCTAAATTTAAAATTGCTTGAATTCCTCCCATAAACTGGCAAAATTGAAAACATATATGATAAAAAATAATTTATGTAAGTAATTTAAGTGCTTATGTAGTTATCAACTGTTCAAGACTACAGAATCCAGCACTTCATTTTTCAGTGTGATAGTGGAATAACTTCTCTACAGTTGTTTATTTAAACATCACGACAAATTTGCCATGCCTTCCAAATACTTAGCTTTTTAAGCTGCTGACTGTAGTAGGCTTTGCCTATGTAAAGATCACAGGCTTTGGGAAAAACTGTGTGCTGAAATACACTGATACCACTAAAGTCAATGGTATTGCTTTTCGTTACTGTTGGAGTAACTGAGATGAGAATCTGTCTCTACTTTACTTGTAGAATTATAGATTTGAATCTTACACAATAACAATACCAAGCAGAGTACCTTTCTGGTGATGGGTCATACTGTGCTTTGTTATGTTGAGTCATATTCCTGATATTGAGTGTTTAGACTAAAGGCAGCCATACTTCTGATTGGATATTAAAAGCTATTTAAAATGTAAACATTTATCCATGTTTGTGCACTGAATCTTTATCATTACTGTTCCATATACATTTCTTATAATTTAGTTTTCTCTTACCAATGTCTGAAGCTCACACACAATTTCTCTTCTTGACATATCACTTAAAAATGAACATATTTCTGTTCTATTTTAATTTCTGAAAAAAAAAGGACCCATTTAATGGCTTGTAAAGGACTAACGCTACAGCTAAATATGCTGCAAAGAATCCTTTTGCCAATCTGGTATAAACAACCTTCTAATTGAAAAGTGTAACAATCTTTATTTACTAGTCTTTTTGTTTGGTTGGTTGGGGTTTTTTTGCCAGTATAATTGTCAGCTGAGGCGGGGTGAGAACGTGTGTGATATTTTAACTAGTATTGCCATTACAGCAAAACTTACCAACTCAGAGTAAGAATGAAAACCTCTCCTCAGAGGATATGGGATTAGTACTGTTTCCTTTAGCTGCAAAGCTTGGTGTATCAGATCCTCTGGAGTCACTGTGCTCGATAGAGAGAAAGCGGAATTTCACATGGGGGCTAGTCAAAAAGCTACCTAACATACCCCCTTCAGTAGGGTAGTACTAAAACTAGCCCTTGTGCAAGAACAAACAGTAGGATTCAGCAACTGAAGAGATAAATGACTCAGACGAGCTAAGGTTTTAGCAGTAAAGATGACTGAAATACTTGTTTAAGAGCTATTATAGAGGAAGAAGGATGTAGAGGGCCACAGAAGATACATTGAACTGGATGAGGAGCTTAGCGAGAGTGACTGTGTGTCTGGATAGGGAGAGGGAGCATGTTTCTGGAGCATGAAAGAAAATATAAATATGTTGTAAGCTACAAGCCTAACACAAAGGAGGATAAGGAACAGTAGTAAACACTGGAAAGGGCTCAGAACTGGAGGAAACGTATAGTGTCCATACACTGACAGTATGGAACAGCTAGTTTTGGCTGGGGTAAATTTATTTTTCTTCATAGCAGGTAGTATGGGGCTATCTTTTGGATTATGTGCTGGAAACACTGTTCATAATACAGAGAGGTTTTCGTTACTGCTGAGCAGTGCTTATACCGAGTCAGGGCCTTTTTTACTTCTCACAATGCCCCATAAACAAGTAGGCTGGGGGTGCACAAAAAGTTGGGACAGATGACCCCAACTGAGGAAAGGGATATTCCATACTATATTATGTTGTGCTCAGCATATAAAGCTGGGGGAAGAAGATGGAAGGGGGACACACACATAGTCAACAGAGACACAAGTCATAGGAAATCATAGACAGTTTAAAGGTATTGGCAAGGAAGCCCTTCTCCCACCTTTGTGTATCTCCACACCTTGTGTAATGAGGTAATCTTCCAGCTATACATCCCCCTTCCTCATATAACAGCTTTCAGGTGTATGTAAAGGCTCGTGGGGAAAGAGGAGAAACACCAGCAGTTTGGCTAGTTTATTAATAAGGTGAAGCTGCTGCTACTGCAGCTACTACTGCTACTGATCCTTCCTGAAATCTTGGTGAGGCTGTGCCGTCGCCTGCTGGAATAAGAGTGCACTACAGCTTTGGACACTTAAACACCAAACTACAAAGTGTGGAGACAGTATCTGGAAGGAGTCTTTTACTAAATCAGTAGTCATTAATCATACAGAACTAATTTATTCCATTTCCTCTCTCTCCCCCCCCCCCCCCCCCTTCTTTTTTTTTCTTTTTCTTTCACTTC
>NW_010233525.1:6543-16148 GCF_000690775.1 Eurypyga helias
AAAAATAACCTTTGTTCAAAATGCCTACTTGCCTAAAAAGTGTTCTAATGAAAGCTAGTGACAAAATAGCTCTGCATAACTCAATACTTAATAAATTTATTCAAATACAACTTATTCTTAAATGTGGATACATGGCAAATAATGTATTGATGTCAACTAGATTATAAAACTACAATTTTACAACTCACAGAATATGAAAAGGCATATTTTTAAAATATTCTACTGGATTCACTGGCATATTTGAGATAAAAAATAGCACTACTGGTTTGCACAGTGACACAGACAATCATATTTGTTTGTGTTTCCAAAACTCAGGTTATAGGAACTGCAAAAGAATGAAACATTTTATCTGTAGTAAATCTGTTCCCCACTGCTAGTAGTCTTGTGGTTGAATGTCGCAGGACATAAAACATCCTTAGTGTGGGTTCTTACTACGTGTATATTTGTCAATGAATGATTTGCTGAATGATTTTTGCTGAAGTGATAGCTACTGCATTAACAAAATGGTTATTGTCAGGCTGAACGCGAAAATACATTTGCAAAAGACCTTCTTATGTCTTCAAAACCAAAACAGATCCACACTGACTGTCCAACTGGTCAATTATATCGTCACACTATGGTGACTGATTTTTAAGTCTAATAGTAGGAAATAGCATAATTGTAGGATATACTTTCTAAATGTTAAGTAGAAGTCTGTTACTGCTCCATCCATTACACTTAGAAAGGATTATCAGAAATATGGTACAGTGTAGGAAGAAACACATTTCTGAACTAGTTCCTTTTGCCAAGTGATTGAAAAGGACATCACATGTTGGGACTCTGCATGCAGAAGAGCACTGATAAAACCATGGTTGAAATATGGTTCCACTGAATAACTGTTTCTCATTACTCTGTGGTGATATGTGGAGCTTTTCAGAACAAATACACAACATATGTACTGTATTTTGATCCTACAGTGCCATATATTCCAACGGATTGCCCAATGAATATTCCTTTCTAACTACTTTTCGGATGACCGGGGCCACACTTCAGAAACACTGGACTATTTGGCAGATTCAGGATTCTTCAGGAAAAGAACAAGTTGGAGTGAATCTTAATGGTCAAATGAAAAGTGTTGAGTTTTCTTATAAAGGAGCGGATGGAAATCTCCGAACAGCATCGTTTTTGCATTTGCCTTTCTTGTTTGACTCCCAATGGCACAAGCTTATGATAAGTGTGGAAGCAAACAGTATCACACTTTTCATTGACTGTATTAAAATAGAAACCTTAAACATAAAACCAAAAGGGAAAATCAACGTTGATGGCTTTGCTGTGCTTGGAAAGCTTAAAAATAATCCTCTAATTTCAGTGCCGGTAAGTTCTGAAATCTTTTATTACTGCAAAAAGTGTTTTGGACCTTTATACTTAGTATATTTTTGTGAAATGCATCTTCAAATGTTTTCTGAAAGCAGAAATGTCAGAAAATAACTCCTGTAGCTTTGTTTTAACTATTGCATATATAAATACTGTGTAAGTTATGGGATGAGCCAGGTTAAAAGTCTATGATTGGACAGTGAAACGTCTCAGACATCCACGCTTCTGTCACGGGATTCTGCTTTGTCTGGGTCTATTGGTGGCGTGTTCCTCTGCTTATCTCATATGCAGAGGCTGGTCTAGAAAGAATTCATAACTCCTTGTAGCTTTGCTTTTTAACTATTGCATATATAAATACTGTGTAAGTTATGGGATGAGCCAGGTTAAAAGTCTAAGATTGGACAGTGAAACGTCTCAAGACATCCACGCTTCTGTCACGGGATTCTGCTTTGTCTGGGTCTATTGGTGGCGTGTTCCTCTGCTTATCTCATATGCAGAGGCTGGTCTAGAAAGAATTCTCTGGACATGGACCTATAGGCTGTACCTCACACCAAAGAGAACAAAACATTCATTGAGCAAGAACTGGGATCCCTCTCTTACGCGTGCACCAACCATCAGCTAGAGATAAATAACAGTGTCTCTGGCAGAATAACTACTTTAAATATATAATGCAAAAGTCTCCTGAAAGAGAGATTGATGGACATCCTTTTTGATCTACTCTGATGTTCACACAGGAAATGAGAGACATGCATTTAAATCTCAGTGCTAAATCAGAGATTACCATGAGTAACTTATAGCTCAGGAGACTGTTCTGGAAGTGCTACCTGGTATGATCGCATCCACAGTGGCTTTTCCTCTTTAGTTAGCTTGAGGGTTTTTTTTTGGTTGTTGGTTTTTCAGTTGTGTTTGGGTTTTTTTTTTTTCCTCCCAAGAAGACTGGCTTGGAGTAGCAGCTTACTCTTAAAAAAGGTTCTTGTTTATGAATCCTATGAGGGATAAGTGTAGTCCACTCCCATACCTTGGCTGCTGTGAATCCCTTTGTTAGATATTTAACTTTCCTTGTACACTGCAGAAGATAACCTAAAGTCACTGTGGAGTGCTCCTTTATTCTGTGTAGCAAAAGTAGGCAGTGAAATGCGTATTCTACACCCTGTTAGAGGATTTAATGCTGAAAAATATCCTCTTTGTGCTACTACATCATGAGGAAAGTTGCTTTGATGAAGAAAATAAAATTGGGGGTGACGTATGGTAAATATTGAAGGCTTTTTTGCCCTTCTACTAAGAAAACCAAATATGAAAAACCTCAGGGATTTTATTATTTGATTATCTGATTTAGTTTCCAAGATGAACGATTAATATAAACCATATACAAATCAACATACCTATCATTTCTGGCAAATAAAAAAATGTGGCTGTCAAATCTGCATTTTGTCTTTTAGACATCCATGAAAGTGTTTTTTCAGCTAATGAGTCATACTGCACTTTATGCTGAATAATGTAGCAATTTTCTCCCATGATGACACTAAATAACACTGAAGACTTTGAGAAGGGTGTTTCTGAATTCACTTTGTAGATTGGAAGGAAATACAAAATTTCAAAATTTTGTAAAGTTTCAAAGCTCAAAAAAAAAAAAAAGTTTCAAAATATGGGTGAAAAACTTCCATATGTTGTCCCGACCCTTTCCCAAGGAACCTCTTTAAGTGCATTAGGACCATACAACATGAATGCTAAGATACCTATATATCTATAGGCTACTTATTTCAGAATGAGTCGAATGGCAAAAGAGAATCAGATACTTAATGTATTGTAACCATCTTCCACATCCCTACACTGAAGTTTTGAACCAACTTTGAAATAAAGGGTAAAGTGAGGTATAATCCTTTAACTATATTTCATGTTGTTTGCCAAAAATGTGGCCACAGAATAATGAGCACTGTATAAACTTCAAGGGGCAAACCTTGCAAGAAAAGGAACATCTCATGATTCACCAGCTCTGTATGAATAGGTTACTATATTGCACTGGGTAGAAACCAGTTTTGCTTGAGAAATGGTGACAGAAAGCTGCCCCAGGTGTCTGAAAGTGGCCACCTTGTAGGTTGCTATAGAGCTGGGTTAGGAAATGTCAATAGCTCAAAAGTTATATTAATGCTGTTGAAAACCTATAGCACCTGTGTTCATGCACTTAAAACGTTAGGCACTAGTGTGAAGCTACCTGAGGTCAGGGGGAATGGGAAGTAAGGACACCCTTCTTCAAGGATGAAATGACAAAATGGAATTAGGTGATTTTTATAATTCCCCATTTGTCATGCAAAATATTTGTTCACACCTTCAGCATGTTTATGGAAAGATTGAGTCATATTTACTATATTTTATGAAAAAAAACCAATTCCTTGCATAAGGAAGGCCTTAAAACAGGAACATGATGCACTTTTTTTGGCAAAAATAATGAAGCACTGGAACAAATAGTCGGGGAAGAGAGAACGTAAGCTTCACAATAAATTTCTAAACTGAGTTTGGATGTCTAAAAATAAACTTTAATTCAGACAGAACTGTGGGTTTGAAACAGGGCTCATTAGATTGAATTGCACGGTGTGTGCTATGAAGTCAAAACTGACAACAGTAGTGGTCCAACCTGATACTATAAAAATGTAGAGTTGGGAAGACCATATTCTCTGAAATTATGATGCAGAAGATACACAATCTGATGGACCAGTCATTTTAAAATAGCTGATTATATTGCACAAGTTTATGTTTTAGCCTGTGCATTTAGTGTCTTTTTAAACCGAGCAAATAAATCTATGGTTGGGGGTATTGTAGCCTTATCCTTTAACTTGCTTGACTATACTCAGCTTAAACATCTTACCGGTCTTGGTTATTGAATATGTCCCAGGCACAATTTCTAATCTATTTCCAGGCATTGTTAAAGTATATTACTTCCAGTGGTATAATTTTTAAAGGACATAAATTATGTGTGTCCTATTCTTCTTTTTTGCATTATTCTGTGAGCGTTCTATTTATCTTGCAGAATAGGTCAACTCCTTATAGGTGCGCTATAATACATGTCATTGTAAAGGAGATTCTTTATTGCTCGGTGTTACTGTGATTGCCTGGGAGAGTAATAGATACAGTTCCATTAGAAACTATGGCTTGCCTTTGAGCCTTTACAAAATATATTCCAGGATTTCTGGAATGTTTTATGGAGGGCAAATTTTTATAGAGGTTTACAGCCACATTTTATGTTTTTAAGAGATAAAAAAAAAAATAGTTATTTTTTATCTAAAAGCAATTCAAATAATCCACTATAAACTCCAAGCAACACAAGATACATCATCCTTTCAAAACCGAAAAGGAACTTACTTCCTAAATCATGTGTTTGTTATGGAAAGGTAACAGCTTTCATTACTGACACAAAGATTAACTGCTGTGAGATGATATAAACTGCCTTAGTTTCTGCAATTTCAGAGGCATTACCCTGATTTTCTCATAATAGACACTAAACACTTGGCTAGAAGTGATCCTTGGTCATTATTTAATTGACATTTAATGCTGCTACCTAGTTCAGGGCAGCTACATGACTTGTAACATGTAAGAGGAAGCTGCTTATCAACATTTGCTGAACAGGGATTAATTTACACCATGGAACAGATTTTGTGTTTGCATTCTAAAAAGTTGCATCTCAGGGGTTTTTTTTCAGCCTGTGAAATCTCACATTCAGAAGGCTGAACCCTTGCTATGGAAAGTCAAATAGCACCAGAATTTGCTGTACTGTTCTAAGGCTTTGAAACAATGACGCAAGGAAAGTGAAGCTCTACAATCCCATTACAAAGATGTAGGAAAATGGATAAAACATGTTTAAAATAGTTCCAGAATGAGATATGTTTAGATACATTTAGCTTATTTGTGGTCGCTTAGCTAATACACAGTTGATAGCAGACTTCCCTTAGAACAAACAGAGATACCATTGATGAAAAATTGTGTAAAACCTTCACCTGAAAATTACTTAGCTGAGTTGTACTTCCCCTGATGGGAGCCTTCCCTTGAATCATCCTGACACAGCAATAGCCCAAGGGGGCACAGGGATCCAGCACTCCCTGAAGGGACCTGCCAAAGTGCTCTGATTTAGTCCCAGAGCAGTGTCACGGTTTTCCTTAAAGCTTACAACTGATGCTTCCCTGTGACTGATGCTGCTATACTGAAAGTACTGATTTAGATATTTAGGTCTCATTTATATCCCACTTAATCTCCACCACCCTCATCTAAAGATGAGGAAGACGCTGATAAGACAACTGAACTGCATAGGTCTGCTACTGAGATGTGCAAAACTGGGGGCATTTACAGGCATTTCCACAGAACTTAAAAGGACAAAACAGTAAACCAGACATAACAGTAAACAGACATAACCAATCCAATTATATCTGTGTTGATTACAAAATTAAGATGAAACTGAAATCCTGTTGGAATCTTGGAAAACAGATGTCAGAAATACTGACCTGAGGGTCTTAAACACCTATGAGTCTTAAAGGATTACATTTTAATAACTTCCCTTTGTGATTACCCCTGATTTGTATGATGTTCATTTCGGAAGAACTTTGCGCCTATACTTCATCCTTAATAACCCTTGTATTGATATTGACAGAGCATCTACATTAGACATCTTCAAAATAGCTTAATATAATCAACAAAGTCGTGAAATACTGGTGAGGGAAAAGGTACCTTGACAGCAAGGCTAGGACATATATGCCCTCCTCTCACCGCTCCTAAATCAATGGGAGGCCTGTCACACCTTTTATTACCTCACCAACAAAAGAGTTTTATTTTTAATTTCAAAAAATGTCAGACAGGTTTAATCTTTTTTTCTTTATATAGTCTCAAAACAGTAACAAAAGCCCTAAGCAAAAACTTTACAGACCTACCATAGCTTGTTTTAAAAAAAAAAAAATGCTGCCTGACTAAGCAACTGTGAACTAAGAAATGTCAAATTAAAGCTGCATGTTCAAAATATTTCAACTCCTTTTACATTCACATTATGGTACAGTGTTTTGTAAACAATGTTAAGTATTTTTTCTGCATATGATGTCCACCTCATTTGCTCAGACTTTTTCTTGTGTGTCTTAAACTCACAACAGTACCAGGCCTTACTTAATGCACATCACTCAAATCCCATTGTGAACAAAACAAAGTTATTGACCATTTGAGAGAATTGGAAGAAAACATGAGACACTAAAAGGATTCCCTGGCTCAGTGAGTCAAGTTCCCACTGCAGCAAGTAATTGTCTCTTATAATCTCATTTGTCCCTGCCCATGGCAGGGGGGTTGGAACTAGATGATCTTTAAGGTCCCTTCCAACCCAAACCATTCTGTGATTCTATGATTCTAATAATTTTATCTCTTAGTATTAATTATGTTCAAAGTTGACAAACTGTGTTCAACTTTAAAACTGTATATGTATGTTAGTAGTATTCTCTTAAGACAGATATTGGCACTTGGACAGTCATGCATCAAAGTTCTAACATAACCCAGTGATTAGCATTTTATCATCTCAAATCTTTCTCATCATAGTACAGAAGGCAAAATCCAGATGCACACACATAGAAAAAAACCCAAAAAGACCAAAGAAGGGAATGATTATCTACACAAAACCCAGAATGTGCCGATGCAGATACTGGCTGCTGATGGTATGCCTTAAAAGTAATTTTTTCAGTGTTTACAGATTTTGTACCATGCTATAAATTAAAAGCACAGCTCAAGATTATTGATTTCAGTTACAGTTGTTACTGATGAGCCTTTTTGTATAACCTGTACCCAGATATTTCACTTCAGGCATCCAATTCCCGCCCCCGCCCCCCTGCAGAATGCCTTCTATTCTGGCTATTTTGAAACAATTTGTCAGCACTATATAAGAATTATGAAGCAAAAGCAGGCTTACTCAGTGGCATCTGCCTTCCTTTTCCACAAAGCCACCCTTTTTTTTTTACCCCCTTTCACCCCATTTCCTCCCAAACTTCCAGTTTCTGCAGTGTGGGAACCATTTACATGGCCTTGCTCATTCAGTCTTTTAAATGAGGGAAGCATTCCAAGGAAAGCAGTGTGCAATCACACAATTTCTGACTGCATACAGATAAAATTTGCACAGGCAACCTTAATTATGGTATTTCCTAACTACTGAATAAATGACTTTTCAATTTTAGTATTATTTAATATAATATAATTTTATATTGAACAAATGGAAAAAGTAGAAATTCTGTCACTTAAAACCATGTCTATCAATTTAAATCAGAAAGAGATTATTATTTAAATCAGAAATAGATTATAAACTGCTTTAGTGCCAGTTACAGACTGCTTCCCTCTGCAAGTGAGCTTCAGAGATGAATAAGGCAGAGACACAGGACTCAGAATCTAGTTGTATGGTATGAAACAAATTATCATGTAGGTATCATTTGATCCCATTTTTATGCCTTGTTATGAATACTCATCTTCAGATTCCAGATACCCTCTTATTTTTATTATTGTATTGCTGTCTTGTAGTGTTAAATTATAGTATACATTCAGTTCTTTTATATGCATATCATGACATTCAGTTGTCTATTATTAGGGGCTGGGAAAGGTTTTAAGATGAGACTTGGATAAAGGAGATAGAGAATTGACTTACGGATAGTGGTGTCAGATAACAGGTAAAAGAAACTGTACTGCTTCTTTTGTGCTCTAGTCTCAGCACTCTGGAAATTGTGATTGACTGCAAAGTAAACAGAACAGTAGAGAATTGATAGTGAGGATTTCAGGTGTGGCAGCACTGAAGTGGTGAAGGTGAAAGAAAAAAAAAACAACAAAAAATTAAAAAAACCTTGCAGATCTTGCAGACATCTTAAAGGACTTCACACTCAAAGCATTTATTAGCTCTAGCAGGCAGTATACAATTAAGTGAATGTAAGTATGGTGGTGAGAGAGGAAAGCATCTCAGAATGACAAACCACCTTCTGCATCAGTTATGGGTTGGGACTAAAGAGAGCAATGAGATATCCCAGAGGGAGCACAGAAGGCAGCCAGGAATATTATGTTGTGGGAGAGATAGTGGGGTGCTACTTTAGCTCAGTAGAATAAGAAGAAAGACTCAGAGAAGCAATGAAGTAAGAAGTGAAAGACTGCAGACACTCCTATTTTCAGTTTCTCAGAAAAAAAAAAAAAAAACAAAAACCAGTCCTTTCCACACCAGGGCTCTACATTGTAACAAGATAACAACCCCAAAACTTTCCTTCTCCCTAACTCCTCAGCCATCCCTAGTGATAAAAAAGGAATAGGAGCCTCTGAATTTTATCATCAAACTGAGAAATCTCTGGATAAACCACTCGTTGGTGGTTCATAAGCCAAACTGATACTATGTGTGATGGGAAGGGAAAACAACCCAAGACTTTAACACCTAGATAGAATAAATATGTACAATTAAACATGCTTCTGGTGCTTAAAATTCCATGTGATGAATTATATATCAACACATACACCTCTGATGCTTTATGTTTGAGCTATTCAGTAACTTTCAGTGGAGGGTATGTTTTTTAATCTATATAGCACATCAAGCGGGTCTCGGTTGCAGTTCCTGAGAAGAGTTCTGCCATAGTCCTTTTCCAGTGCCAAATACAAACATTCCAAGAAGATGTGAAATTTCACAGATGTACATTAGCCAGTTGCCAGTGTGCATAGGATCCCGCTTTCTGAACTTCTCACACTTAGACCACGTTTCTGTCCTCAGACCCACCATTCTTCACAGGCACAACTATCCACTTAGAGAAAATCTTTTTGTGTGTCTAATAAAACCACCACACAGCATGAGCCCGGGCTTATAACGAACGTGTAGAAAATGCTATATGATGAATCTCACCTTCTCTTTAGACCCCTCGGCAGGCTTACGCCCCCTCTCTAAAAGCCCTCCGCAGGTAGGGGTGAAGCTCTGCTCCGGACTGAGCTCTCCACACCCATAGCTATTACCATTACACACCTACCTTTTCAAACATGCCATTAGCTGGCCAGTGTTCCTCCTAGGCCAGCATGACCCCCTGACCCGAATTAACATGGTCTTTATCTCCTTTGCCAGTTCGAAATCCAGTGGATGGTGATTCACTGCGACCCTCTGCGACCCCAGCGCGAAGGCTGCGGCGAGCTGCCAGCCCGGGTGAGCGCCATGCCCGGCCTTGCCCATCCATCCCTGCCCGGCCCTGTCCATCCCTGCCCAGTCCTGTCCATCTCTGCGCGGCCCTGTC
>NW_010233526.1:0-210 GCF_000690775.1 Eurypyga helias
TCCCCTCAGGGCTGCTCTCATCATCCGCTAAAACACCAACCTGGTTCCTCACACGTGACGCAGTTGCTGGGCCCCGTTGTCAGATCTGTCCCTGTGAAAGCTCTTTCAGGAAAGGTCACACGTGTCACAGGGGTCCAGCACTGCCGATCTCCGTCGGTCCGAGCTGTGCCAGGAGCAGACGAGCTGAGCCCGAGGTGACGGGTCTCTGCC
>NW_010233526.1:327-531 GCF_000690775.1 Eurypyga helias
TTGCTGCCCGGGACACGCCGCGCACGGTGCGGCGGCCCTTAGGGTTACGGATCTGACAGTTCTCCCCTGGTTTGCTCATCCTGGTGTCTGTCCTGAGAGGCTCCGGTGCCGCTCCGGTGCCGCTCCGGCGCCTTCGGCGCTGTGTCGGTGCCACCCGGCCCGCTGGATGCCGGTGGAGTTCTTGCGTTGCCTTCGGGAGGGATG
>NW_010233527.1:0-377 GCF_000690775.1 Eurypyga helias
TCACGACGGAAGGAGAGGGAGGGGAGGTTGGAGGTTGGGGGGTGGCGACGGGGAGCCGCGCCCTCTCGTGACAGCCAATCCCGTGTCGCCATGACGGATCGCGTCTTCCCGCGACGGGCCTCACCTTCTCGCGATGGTGAGTTTCACCTTCTCGCGAGCTCCCCCCACAACGACAAACTTCGTCCTCTCGCGACACTGAACTTCATCTCGCGACAATGAACTTCATCTCGCGACAATTAACTTCATCTCGCGACACTGAACTTCATCTCGCGACACTTAACTTCATCTCGCGACATTGAACTTCATCTCGCGACAATTAACTTCATCTCGCGACACTTAACTTCATCTCGCGACACTGAACTTCATCTCGCGACACC
>NW_010233527.1:463-1457 GCF_000690775.1 Eurypyga helias
GCGACACGCTTCGCCTCCTCGCGGCGACGACTTCGCGGCCGTGACGTTCGTTTCCTCGCGAGCTCCGCCTCCTCACGACGGTGTTTCACCCTCTCGTGATGCCGGATTCCGTCTCACGACGGATTTCATGGCCTCGTCGCAACGAGTTTCGCCTTCTGACGATGGAATTCCCCTCGTGACGACGAATCTCACCCCGCGACCGTGAGGTTCAGTTCCTCACAAGTCCCGCCCCGTCATGACGATGAATTTCATCTCGTGACGACGAATTTCATCTTCTCACGACGGGTTTCACCTTCTCGTGACGGTGACTTTCGCCTCACAACCACGGGATCCGTCTCGTCAGGAGCTCCCTCTCCCCACAGTGAGAAATTTCCTCGTCTCACGACAAATTTCTCCCTCACGACGCCAAATTCCGTCTCACGACGCCGAATTCCATCTCACGACACCGAATTCCATCTCACGACACCGAATTCCGTCTCACGACACCAAATTCCGTCTCATGACACCGAATTCCGTCTCACTCTGAATTCCGTCTCACGACGCCGAATTTCGTCTCACGACGCCGAATTCCATCTCACGACGCCGAATTCCATCTCATGTCATCGAATCCCGTCTCACGACACCGAATTCCGTCTCACGACACCAAATTCCGTCTCATGACACCGAATTCCGTCTCACTCTGAATTCCGTCTCACGACGCCGAATTTCGTCTCACGACGCCGAATTCCATCTCACGACACCGAATTCCGTCTCACGACACCAAATTCCGTCTCATGACACCGAATTCCGTCTCACTCTGAATTCCGTCTCACGACGCCGAATTCCCTCTCACGACGCCGAATTTCGTCTCATGACGCCGAATTCCCTCTCACGGCGCCGAATTCCATCTCATGACGCCGAATTCTGTCTCACGACGCCGAATTCCCTCTCATGATGCCGAATTCCGTCTCACGATGCCGAATTCCATCTCATGACGCCAAATTCCGTCTCACGA
>NW_010233528.1:0-5537 GCF_000690775.1 Eurypyga helias
ACTCCCCCAACCCACTAACCAAAGACCCTGCTCCTCTGCTAACAACCACATCAAGAGCTAACAAAAGGAGATGATGACCCAGCTATCAGCTAGCCCAAAAGCCTTAAGGATACTCCCTCCCCCCGGCCAAACTGCCATGTGCACACTCAGCCTGACCACTGAGTCTGACACACCACGGAATGAAACAAATCGGCTGCTCTGGGCCGGCCAGTTCTGTGCAGGAGAGGAGCTCGTTCCTGCCTGAAACCAGCACACAGTGTTTTAGCCTTTCACATGAATTGAGCATAATGAGTACCATAAATTAACAGCAGAGGTAGCTACACTTAAAGCAGAGGCTCAGTATACTCAGCAACAGAATATGCAAGATGCTTGAAGAGAGAAAAATGGCAAATACAATGCGGTCCAGCAAAAAAATACTGTCTCCTTGAATTTTCATTAAGCCAAAGAATTTCTAAGCAGTGGCAAGCAATCTCTGAAGAAATTTATGAACCAGAAGGGAGATACTTCAGCATTTTAAAATATAAATTCAGCAATATAATCATTCATGGCCATACTGAAATTCATGAAGACCTACAACACATAGCAGTTCCTCACCTCTCACAGCAGTTGCCAGTGGTCTGCTCCATCCCTCTCTGTTAATGCCATGAAGATTCCGTCAGGCCAAGAGATGCCTTTTCCTACTACTAACAACAGATTTGAAGACCAGGAATTGTACATTACTCCGTTCACTGCCCGATGACAGCTTCCTGCTGTCTGTCAGGAGCTTGCTTCAGAACATCAATCAATAATTCTGACGCATTTAAGCGTACCGTAAGAGCCTGTGCAATTTAAAAACTTAGAAATGGTTATTCTTGCCTTGAAGAACGTGAGCCCTCTAGAAAGTCACCAGCATTTAAGACCGACACAAAAGTTGGTAACCCTTGACATATTTTTTCAAGACAAAATGGCTCCTCCAGGCTATTACTGCCCAACACAAGTACAGAGTGGGATCCACAGAGGTCGAACGTCCGTCTGGCCAGCTTCTCAGTGATGCCATGCAACAGGAAGCCCAGACTTCCCAGTCCCACCACCACCACACATTACATCATTCAGGCAGTACCAAGTGCCTTAATGCAGGAGAAAAATCTCATTTTAGCACTTCTGCAACACTTTTATGCTGGCAGTTGACTGTCAAAGAGACATGGTTTTCAGAATTCATAACCAAAACACTAATCATACTAAGAGGCAGAGAAGAAAGACAGAGAAAAGTATCCTGACAATATCTGAAGGGTTATTCAGACAGCCTGACTCTGAGGCAGAAACCTTGACCTTCTGTTAATGGAGCTTCTGGAGGTGATGAGTTAGACAAGTTGATGAAATCACTTCTCTGAGCTCCCCAAGGATGCTTCAGGGAATCCTGCATGAGATGATGGACTTGTAAACTATTTACTCTCCCCCCCCAACTTTCCTACCCAACTCCTTACCCAGCCCTCCCACAGCAGTTAAATCACTGGCTTGCTGTCCCACACCAGGTTCTTAAGCCTGGCCAAATAATAAGTGCAACTTACAAAACAAGGAAGCAGGTAATACCAGTAAACTGTGAAATGCAATTGCATTTCACAGAAAGACAAAAATAGCAACAAAAGTCAATGACACCAGAAGAAAAAGCAGAAAGAACAGCATTTTGAGAGGTAGCATTCAGGGACAACAGAGGCAATGTGCTTTAAATAATGCCATTTAAGCTCAGTAACTTAACCCTGAGAAGCCAGGGCACAATTGCACACCCTGGGTATTTCTCATGGTGACTACGGCCAGAACAAGCAACAGCCATACCAAAGAGGGAACGGAAACGAACATCAGGCTGCCGCTCCATTTAGCTCTGCAGGAGAGGACACCGCGCATTAGCGCGTCTCCTCTGCACTGACCGCTATAGCGTTCGCCCAGCAGCGAGGTAAAACACGCTGTACTTCAGTAGCAGAAACTCCTAATGACAGCCAATACAGATGAAGTGAAAAGCCACAAACAGCGACCTAAAATTCAAAGACCCATAACATTTTTAAGACACTGAAAAGCATAAAATGTAAATATAGTTATACTAAACCTCACTTTTAGGAGATGGCTGGGGAACGGGAGGGGGAAGAATAGAGGAAGGAGCAAAAATTTTCATTGGAAGAACTTTCCAGTGTACCTCCACTATTGTTCCACCAACAAAGGCCTTCTCAAATTTCACTCCTTATAACCTCCAAACCAGCCAGAGTTTCGTGCTGTGACTGACTACCTTCCAATTACTGTACGCTCCAGTGACCAACACTGATCTGCAAACATCTATTCCCAATTCCATGGTGGATTTTCACAGTGGAGATCTGGGGTCCCGTGCCTGGGAGAACCAGGCTCGGTGCTCAGTGGGGATTTCAAGGGGATTAGCAGAAGACAAGAAAATGGGAGACCTGAGAACTGGTGGTGGGTATGCGGCGTGGCTTAAGAACTAGCTGAGGAGTTCAATGATCCTCCCTCACAATTTCCCTCTCCTCTTTCTCACTTGTACTTGCCCACCTTATTTCAGACTATATCTCCAATTCTCTTCTTGTTTCAACATCTGAAAAAAAATATGAAGTTATTTTTTTTTACCTAAAAGGACCTTTCAACTAGTTCAGAGAATTTGGAACGAGACACATTTTGCAAACAGTATCAATATTCATCATTATGCAAAAATCATAAACCGAGGTCTCTCAAGTGAAACATTCATTTTCACACTGAAATTTGATAATGCTGACAAAAATGAATACCGCAGTAGTTATTACTACTTTTAATCTATATACACTCACTATTTACTCCACTCAGACAAGTTAACATCTACATAATCAATAGCTCAAATCTCCAGCAGTATCTGTATCCAGTCCTGAGAGCTAGAAGTATTTACCAGCCCCCACTTTTAAACAGTTTCAAATCCCTCAAGTTTTCAGTATTTAGTAAATGAAAAACATTTTAAATGTTTACAAACAGCTTGAAGAAGAAAACTAAACTTACTCAAAAGCGTTTTACAAGTTTATAGCTTCAGTGGAAACCAGTGTACAGTCAGAGAGGAAACAAAGCATCAATCACATCATTGTTCCATCTACACATCTGCCCTTTCAATTCTACAGACTACTGTCACACTCACTAACCAAAGCAGGACCATTTGCACCAATATTACTGATGTCAGTTAACAAGACCCCTAAACCAAAAAAAGGTCACAATCTGAAAAAAACGTACATTGATTATCATTAAGCTGGGTTGACAGCAATCAACTAGCTTCAGCCAGAAACACCCAGCGTCCGTGAGCTTGAACGCTTTATAGACACACGGGAAGACAAAGCTGTTCCCAAAGACCACCTACAAAAGTTAGTTGTTCATTTTTCATTAAAAAACAGCAGAGATACATGGGATTTAGATAGCATTTCAGCGGGCAGCAGTCCCCAAATCACCCCATCTCACACAGCTTGTTTGTGAACAAGGCTTCCCCAAAACCATGCACATAGCAACCTGATCAGGGAGCTCAGAGTATAAAACCATTGGGATGCTTTGGAACACCCAGCCACAAAACCTCTTTGAAAACACTGCAATGCAAACAACGCACAAGTAAAAATCATCACCTTAGGTTCTGGCTTCCCAAGGCTTTCCCTCCTGGTGTCTCAGGGTTTTGACAACTCACTTCCACTGCTACTGACCTAAATCGGTCTTCCCTGTTCTGGATCATGCTACAGAAGCTAATCCCACACAAGAAGCCAAGAGGCCACCACCACTCTGTTTTGATCCCACCATTTTTACTGGTTTGAACATAACATCCTCTCCTGCATGTCTTGAGACACTTCAAATAAGGTTTGAAGTCCCACCCTCCGCCGCACATTATTACCTCAGTCGACACTTGGGGGACACCCACAAGAACTCTGCAGGTCAGTATCTCCCATGGCATTACTACACCACACTGGACTTCCTCAAGGAAAGGGCAACCTAGTATCAACGCCCTGTCTTTCTTCCCCATCTATGTGGAAGATACCCGACAGGACTTGCATTGCACATTTGGAAAGAAGAACTCCTCTGGGAAGCAAGAGCCCCAGCTTCCTTTTCAGCAACCGTCTTAGATGCAAGGAGCTGCACCAAAGGGGACTGGACAACGGCAATTCCAGCTCCATTCAAGGATGATTTAAGCCAGGACTACAAAAACAGCACATTTGATCAAGGTCACAAGAGCAAGCAAGCTTGGCCTCTACAGACTTCCTACAGATCACCACAGTCTAGGTGCCGTAACTCTGAAAACAGAAAGAACTCTCACTGAAGACAACAGAGTCAACAAAACCACATACTCACACGTACAGTGGGATATGGATAGCACCAATCCATAAGCGTGTTACGTGAGAGCCCTGACTCCTCCTGTAACTAATGGACAGAGAGGCTGCTAGCCCAGGTACTCAAGCTCCTGCAGGCTCCAATCCATGCTGGGGGACCTGTCTCCAAACTCAAGGTACTGAAGATTGGTACCCAAGTAGTTCAGGAGGTTCCAGAAATCAAATTGAATATCCCTAGATCAAGGACAGATGGGGAAGCTCAGCAGGTCTGCAACTCATCATGATCTTTCTTGGGTTGATCCAGCCTTTACCTGCCCAAGAAGCAGGGCAGAGAGAGAACTTCCTTCTTTTTTTTTAAATAAGGACTTATTTCTTCAAAAGAAGGAATTTCTTTAAACTCAATTTCATTTTTATATTTTTTTTCTAGCTTTATTAAGGTAAGGATACATACAACCCTTACCAGTACATCATAACTGAGCTCATCATAACTGAGCTGAATCAGGAACAAAACCAGCTTGCTTACTTCAGGGTATGATTTTATAAACACTGCTCTGCTAGCTGGAGCATGAGCTGCGTAACTGAAACATCCTAATAGTACTGTTAGGACTAGCTTCCTATTAAAAACAAATTTTGTACAAAGAATGATAGAATACTTTTATCGACATATTTGTCACCATACATACCCCGTTTACATGCTGCATACTTCTCCACTCAGACAACAAAACCAATTCTGCTCATTAACGACTGTCAACAGTCTCTTTCACGCTGCTTTGGTGCTGCTGCTGCGTTTCAGGCACTGCAAGAAGTGGCTAGTCCCAGATTCTTTTAAACTGTGGCGCCATTTCCTTTGTGTTAAAATTCCCTAAAGCTTGCAAGGCAACTAAGGTGAAGTATATCCCTTTAACACAGTTTAACCACTCACTATTTGGAATGGAAAATATGACTTAGGTACTGAGGTTTAAAAAACAGCTTCGATGTATGCAGCCAACTTTCTAAACATGAATCTCATAAGGCTTTCAGGGCTTTTTTTTTTTTTTGACTTTTTTTTTTTTCATGAGAATGTAGGGCTTACAAGAGACAGACAGCTAAATGCAACAGACCATTATGGCTCAGAGGTTTCCAATTTGCAACTAGAAATGGTTTACATTATAAGTACTAACAGCTCCAAAAGGTATTTCAAGAGGAGAGAGCAGAGAAAAACTTGGCGTTTCGTAAGTGCCTAAATATGGATCA
>NW_010233528.1:5550-5870 GCF_000690775.1 Eurypyga helias
CAGGAAATAAATCTATGCAGTTAATAATAGTCTTACCAAGCTAAGTGTTTAACAGAACTGGTTTTATGTGGTTTTAGGAGATCTAAAAATATATTTACACAGCACAGTACTGTATTAACTCAAAGGTGCAGTCTCTGGGCGCTCTCAGCCGTGCAGGGAGAAGTCTCTCAGGTGCCTGCAGCCAACCACCAAGTTTCCTAGGGAAGCACCGCGGCGGGACTCCCCGCAGCCCACCTTTCACCTCCCCGAGGTGGAGGGCCAGGGCAGCAGCATCTGCCAGCCCCCGCTGCAGAGCTCAGGCCTGAAGAGGGCTGGTTTGG
>NW_010233529.1:0-1079 GCF_000690775.1 Eurypyga helias
CTCACAGAAGTCACCCCTGTAGCCCTTTCCCCACCACCACCCCCAACCCCACCACCCCTGGATACAAAAACCTTGGCACACAAACCCAAGACAATCATATGCCCACACCGCAATAACATTCAACCAACAAATTTAGTGGCCTTCTACAACCAAGTTAAAATGTTAGAGGATAAAGGACAGGCAATTGACCTCATCTACCTGGACTTGTGCAAAGTATTTGACACTGTCACACATGACAACCTTGTCTCTGAATTGGAAAGACATGGATTTGACGGATGGATCACTCAGAGGAAAAGGAGTTGGCTGGATGGTCACACTCAGATACTTGCAGTCAATGGTTCAATGTCTGAGTGGAGACCAGTGAAGAGTGGCATACCTCAGGGGTTGGTACTGGCACTGGCAATGTTTAACAACTTTGTCAGCAACACAGACAGTAGGATTGAGTGCACCCTCAGCAAGTTTGCCAATGACACTAAGCTGTGTGGTGCAGTCAACACACTGAGAAAAAGGGATGCCATCCAGAGGCACTTGGACAGGCTGGAGAGGTGGGCCTCTGCTGACTTCATGAAGTTCAACAAGGCCCAGTGTAAGGTCCTGCACATGGGTCGGGGCAATTCTAAACACAAATACGGGCTTGGCAGTGAATGGATAGAGAGCAGCCCTGAGGAGGACTTGGGTGTGTTGGTTGACAAGCTCAGTATGACCCAACAACATGTGCTTGCAACTCAGAAAACCAGATGTAACCTGGGCTGTATCAAAGAAAGCATGACCTCTCTACTCCATTCTCATGAGAGCCCACCCATAATACTGCATTCAGCTATGAGACTCCCAACACAAAAAGGACATGAACCAGTTGGAACAAGTCCGGAGGAGGCCACGAAGATCAAGCTCAGTATGACCCAACAACATGTGCTTGCAACTCAGAAAACCAGATGTAACCTGGGCTGTATCAAAGAAAGCATGACCTCTCTACTCCATTCTCATGAGAGCCCACCCATAATACTGCATTCAGCTATGAGACTCCCAACACAAAAAGGACATGAACCAGTTGGAACAAGTCCGGAGGAGGCCACGAAGAT
>NW_010233530.1:0-8161 GCF_000690775.1 Eurypyga helias
CATTCTGTGATTCTATGATTATCCCCCTTTGTTGGGCACTGTTGAGGCTGCAACTGGAATATGACATCCAGTTTTGAGATCCCAGCTCAAAACAGATGTGGAGGAACTGTGGAAGACCCAGCAACCAAGATGGTCAAGGCCTACAGCAAGTGACGCGTGTGGAAAGAGGTTGAGGGTGTTGGGCTTGGTCAGCCTTACAGAAAGGAGGCTAATGGGTGATCTAATAGCAGCCTGCAGCAACCTGAAGGGAAGTTGTGAAGATGATGAAGGCAAACTCTTCTTGGCAGTGCCAGATGGCATAATAAGGTACAATGACCTCAAATTATGGCTTGGAAGTTTCAGGCTGCACACCCTCCCAAGAGGGTCATGCAGCCTGGACAAGGTTGCCCAGAAAGGTGGAGGAACCTCCCCCTTAAATATTTCCAAAACCTGGATAGATGAATTCAGGATGACCTAGTGTTGGGGATAACTGTGCTTTGAGTGGGACCTTGGACTGGATGACCAGCAGAAGTGACCTTCTGGTTAACATTTCTGTGATTCTACAATTTCGGTACTGTTTTACCAAACCACTCTTTCTGGGGCTTGGAGTATTTTTTTGTCCTTGAAATCAAAGGTCATTTCCTTCAGTGTTTTAAACCTATTTTGTATCAGAGAGGCTTTAATGCGAAGAGGTAACTTGTGACTCATAAGTGAAAACTTTGAACTGATGAGAAAACAGTATGTTTTACATATAATTTCTCTTAGTATATAGTAATCAAGGAACTCAATTACTGCATATGAGCCACAGGTTTGAGGATCTACATTCAGACTGTTTAACAAACAGCTTTGAAAGTGAAGACAAGCATTTAGGTTTAATGCAATAGAGACACAGGAGCCTGTGGAGTGATTCATGGACATGAGGTGAGACTATCAAGTAGACTGGCTGGTCAGATCATTATATCATCCTTATTTTACATGGATTTTGTAAGGGTAGAACTGCACCTGTCAAGCCAAGAGAAAGTAATTTTGCAGTAATCACAAGAGAGTGAGAATACTAATAAGGGATTTACGTCTGTGGATGAGAGGGAGAGACAGGTCTCTTGGAGACCACATAGAGAGGTGACCCACAAGACTTGTCATGGTCTGGCAATGAGTTGCTATGGAGAAGACTGAGTCAAAGATGCCACCCAGGCCATTAGCTAACATGCTAGTTCATAGAGATAAAGCTAGTTCATAGAGATAAAGCTAGTTCATAGACATTAAGAGATAAAAGTTCATAGATACACATCAAGAAAGGAGGTATCAGACAGCATTTGAGTGGGAATAAAATTAATTAAAGTCAGATTTCACTTAGAGAAACCTGGGCAAGAAGAGTTGACAGCAAATAGGTACTAGATAGGAGAAAGTAAGTCTGGAGCAGATCTGAGAGTCATCAGCACAGAGATGTTCAAGAAGATCATCCACTGATGTGGCAGCAGCAGAAAAAAAAAAAGACTTGAATAACAGCCATTTTGGGTACCTTCATTAAAAAAAACTGAACCAGGGAGGAAGAAACAGACATCATCTGAAAAACAGATGACCGGAGTCAGTTAATCCAAGGGAGGTAACAATTACAAGGACACTTCTTGTATTGTCTCAAGTGTCCTGTAAAGGTCAGTGTGAAGAGCGGAAAGTTGGTGGTCAGATTTGACTAAAAAGATGAATTTATCAGAATTCTAGATTTATAATTCTAGGCATTAGAACTCAAGAAAGACTATTTGCTTTTTTTTTCTGGGTGCCTCCTTCCATCTCATTGCTTGTTTCTGGCAGCTTTCTGATTGCCCTCACATATGCTACATTTAAATTATGGGTATCCAGAAGTGGAACTTGGCACTTACAGACAGGAGTTGCATCCAGATCCTGGAGTTGGACTTCTGTTGGCATGATGTGAAACAGAAATGCAACAAAAACAGCAATACAGAATAGAAGGCTGTATTTTTCTTTTTTCTTGTGCTACCTGGCAGTATAACCAGATCTTTGAAGAAATTCACACACAAAATCTTGACTAATGCAAGAAAATAACATGAGTGTTCTTACAATGGTTTCCCTTCAACTGAGGCCTGTTGGGGGCACCAAATACTTTTAATTTCTCTGTTACTGTGTTGTGTTTTCTGTCTTTTAGTAACCATGATATTCAAGCACCCCAAGAAACATACAAGGCGACTGCATGGGGATATGTTAAGAACTATAACTGAAACTAACTTGCCAGTGAGACTGCAATGTTATCCTAGATTCATAAGCCTGGATGTAATAGGCTTGGTTTTGGTCATATTTACACTTCTATAATCAAAACCAATGGTACTCAATAGAAAGCCTTTACAACACTCTTACCACTTGTCCACATATATTTCCACAACTACAATACGCAAAAGTGGGTGCTTTCTAGCTTGTTCTGAGCTCTCAGCCATAGATGCTACTTGTATGCCTATGTAAATGATCCTGTGTATGAGAATAAATATTTGCATCACATACAAGAAGTGTCTTGCATGTATGTGTAAATGGTCTGTTCATGAGAAGCTAAACTAAAAGTCAGCTAAATAAGTTCACACAGGAAAGCAAACATTAGAAATAAAGTAATTATTATATTTGAACAGACGACACTGGCAAGGTGTATATAAACGCCATTAATAATCCCCTGGTTTATAAAGTCATTTTTCTGCTCTACAGCAGAGAATTTCTCATGCTCAACAGTGTCTAAAGATACTCAAAACAACAATGGCAAGTAGAAAGTAAAATGCATTTATTGCCAACCTAAAAGTTAAATCACCGTTGTTTTCAAATTATGGCATGAATAGCAAGGAATGCGTAACATTTCCTCTTGTTAGATAAATGGTTACATTTCATTGAGAAGAAGATTAATGTGCATTTGAAATAGAATAATAGGTATAAACAGAAATTAAAGTGGTGTATTAAGATACAAGACTCTAAACACAATATTCTTAATCTAATCTCAGAGAATGAATAATTGCTGGACCTTTGCATTCCTCTTAATGAATCCATTTACACATAATTAAAACTATTCATCCTCCTTCAAGTCTAATGTTTCTTGGATGACATATTAGCAGCTTAAAGTCTTAGATCTGCAATTTGTTTTTAAGAAAACCATTGTGCAGGGAAAAGTTTTGCTGAATACCAGCTCTTTTATTTGCAAATTATCTCAAGCTAAATATAAAGCGCAGTTCATGGATATTATCTTTTCATTAGTAATCAATAAAGGATATATTGTCATTTTAGCTATATTACTTACAGGATACTGATAAAAAGATGGCAGTATCTGTGATTTGCACCAGCTAAAAGTGGCGTACTATCTGCACTTATTATTTACTGTGATTTATCACTGCATCTTCTCTACACAAAGAACAGCATTTCTCTTACAGTACTGAGAGGTTCACTATAATTAAACTCACATTTTGTTCATTTTCTTTGATGGTGTCAGAAATACTGTGAACTGATATTAATGAAGCCCTCTTTCCTTACAGGTAGACCCGATGCAAGTTTTTCTTGTATGCGTTATTTTTTTTGTCAGTGGAAAGAGGTGTAGTGGGTTGGTACCCTTTTGTAAGTGACCACCAGTGCTGACGTGTGTTACCAACATCACTGGGAGCACTGAACTCTAGCTGAGTGAAAGGAGTAGGCTTTTAGGAAGAGACAAGAGGTCCACAAAGAAAAAGTGCTTTAACTCTGTTGGCCGTGTCCACAGTGACGAAGCTGTAAACTCAAGATCATCTCATGATTCCCAGTCAACATTTCCCTGTCATATTATCACCACATTTATCTTTTTCACAGACACATCTTGGTGGGACCAGTTATACTACAGCCAGCCAGTATACTCATTTAGAGATCTTCCTACCATTGTGCAAACACAGCTCATTGCACTGATGAAGAAGTGATAGAGAAAAAGGTCTTCTATCTTGCCTGCAGCTTTATTTCTGTACCCTATTTTATCACCAAGTTGTGCTTTAGGACACTTAGATGTAAAAAAACCTGTAATTCTTTTTCATCTACACCTTTCTGACTTTGTATGATTAAAAAAAGTTTCACTGTTACCCTCTGTAACAAAGGAAGAAGAGCAGAATTACACACAAATAATGACTATGAATAAGCACAGTATCACAATCCTTTGGGCATAAATAATAAGGAGCAGCAGAGAATAATACTTTATGAGAACATATAATTCTAAGTGCTATTCATTAAAAGAAAGGTTACTGTACATTAAAACTTGTCTAGTTAACCATCTATGCCATTACTGAGCTTGTCCTCTCCTTATCCAGCAAGAAAATGAATTTTACAGAAAGTTTGAAATAAAGATATAACAAGACTACCTGGTTTTCAAAGTTATGTTATATAAAATGCATTTCATCTCTTAAAACATTTTCAAGAGTTCAGAGTTCCTGGAAAGTTATCAAGAGAGAATGAAAAATTCATGACATTAATGCCATCAACTGTGCTACCACAGAACAGATGGAAACACCTTCATAAAAAAAACCATTTCATCTAAAAACTAAATAAAAACTCACCAGAAGAATTCCTGTAACTTTTATTAATGAAATAAGTTTGAAAGAAGAAACATAGATGTGATGTTAAATTAAGAATGCTAGTTCCAGTATATTCAATGGCAGTAAAAAACATTGTTAGGATAGAAATCCCTAAGTCTCTGCCCTCTGAGTCTGCTGCTAAAACTAACGTATTTCCCTCAGTGATAAACAGGATTGTAAATGGTTTCACAGTAACTGAGGATGGAGTCCATTCACTGAACATTTTCTTTACCTGTTCTTAAGGTCAAACAGAAAACACTGATACTCTAAGTATACTATGAAAATATCTTACTCGTGAGATTACTTATATTTTTAAAATTAAAAACCATAATTTTATCAGTGGAATTAAGACAGTCAGGATTTCAAATGAGGGGAAAATTAACTGTAGATTAATATGCAACCCTAATACATTTATGTCATCAGTAACAGAAGCAAGTTCAATATTTTAAAGTTGAAGAAAGCACAGAAGAGAAGACTGTGAGAAAATACTGACAAAATTGTGGAGGATCTTAGACTTCTAGCTAAGATGTATGTCCATACTAGACCTGGCCCTAGGACTACAGCTCATTTACAGCAGAAGTAACAAAAATATACTGGAAACAGGGCATCCATTGCAGTAGGTTTTTTGTTTAGTGTGAGCTGCAAAATAAAATCCATGAAAATGGATAAAACAAGAAGAATTTAATCCACGTGAGTGTCAGGTTACTGAGAAACTCCTGTTTTCAGGACCCTAGCCAAGAGTTTAAAGCTAGCTATGATGCATCCTCAAAAGCTGCAATCTTAGTGACTGACTACAGCGTAGACATATCCTTACAGAAAACTGGGAGGGTTTTTACAGAACAATTATATTTCTTCTGTTACTTATTTGTATCTGTAGATTCTGCTACTTGTCATGTAAAATGAAGTTCAATATAATAGAATTAAAAAGAAAAATTCTAAAAAAGGAGTGCGGATACACCACATAAATTGAGAGAGAATGTAATTATGGCTCTTCCTCCTCGAGACTGATGGAGTCCAGACTTCAAAACCTACTTCATAAACTAATTTCCTTGAAAAATTTAGCTTGAAAAAAAAGAAGTGATTCAGATTCATGGCCTGTTTACTACTTTATTGCACATTTATTTAGTTTATTAACTGGAAGGTATTTGGAATTGTAGAACTGCCATTCAAAATACCCAAATCTGAGAAAACATTGTAAAATATCTTACTACACAATGCAAGCAATATGCTCATTGCTTTCATGCAGCAACTGATGATTTAAACTCAGATAAGGCTATGAAGAGATTAGACCAAAAGAAATGATACCTGCCTTAAAGTATAAAGATTAATTATGCAAGGGACAATAAATCACTTGAAAAGAAGAAATTAACAGCTTGAAGAGTTTACAGCTTTCTGTGCTGGATACACCCTCCCAAAAGGCAGACCAATGTAATTAGTATCCCTCTTAAAACCATTTAGATATTGTAGAAGCAGTAAGGGCAGCAAGTCTCTTCAGTAAGATATATTACAAGTACGAAGCCGCTTATGTGAGGCAGCTATGGGGTTAAAGAATTAAGCACAGTACACTTATCTATTTACGGTTATCTAATTTCCTCTTCACTCTGCAAAAAGGCAAGGCTCAGTATGGGTGGCAAAAGCCTTCTCCTGCCAGCTGTCCTGTCCACATCTTTGCAGAGCCAGAGGCACAGAGGCCACATCTGTATGTTGCATAGCCACTGCGGTTGACCCTCTCAGGGCTTCTTATCTCATCTTCTCCCCACAGTACTACTGCTACTCTCTGAGGTCACTGGGCATTACACCTCCAACAGAATAACATTTTATATATATATATAATAAAGAGGGCAAAATCAACTTCCCAGAATCCCTACAGAAGACTTCAGAGGGGCACATGCCATTGGCAAAAAAGGCAGGATAAGAATGGAAGTGCAGAAATGGGGAGGCTCTGGGCAGTGCGGTAACCGCAGTTCTCTGGAGTCAGGTGGGAACTTGCTGTCCCTTCAGCAGGGCTACAGGGCTGCCAGGGTCAGAGCAAGAGCCCCTCAGATTCCCACGCAGCTCAGGGACACCTTTAAAATCACGATGGGGCTCTTTCTCCCAACGTTATGAGTTATGTGTACGTATGAAGCATGCAACCTAACGGGTACTTGGTTGAAATGTCTCCAGGACAGGAACTGGAAAGAGATGTGGGATGCAAACTCTTGCAGCTTGGTATAGGTGCTTTGTGCAATTCGTAGGCCAAATCTGGTGATAAATTCAGCTCCTTTCTCATGTGAGCTACTACAGAAGGACAGAGATGCACAAGGACTTCTCTGCTCTCTAATTCAGACGACTGAGAAATGTTTTATAGGACAATAAAGAGGACTTTGCCCTTAGACACAGAAAGGGCAAATCCACTTAACTGACCATAGAGGGTACGACTGCCAGAGGATTCAAGCCAAAGTAAAAACAATTGCTTACAGTCTGTTTGTAGGTTTTCAGTGGAGCTCTGAAATTAGAGTTATAGATATCGCACTTCTAAACATTGGACCTATTTAAAAAAAAAAGAATTTAATAATTATTAGTTATATTATTACCATAGGAAATTAGCAAAACCCAGTAACATTTCAAAGCGTAATTACTATTTTCAAAATAGAAAGAAAGCTTTAATTTCCAAAAATGTAATATTAGCTGTAACAATATCTTAGGGAAATCTTTGCATCAGTTGCTTCCCTCAAGCTCAGGTTACCTGACGGTTTATTTTTTACATCTGTTCTTACAATTTTCTGAAGTTGCATTGGGTGAAATACAACTTATTTTTCCAATTCCAATTATTTGTGATTCTGAAAAAAACCAGTGCTCCATGCTGACCTTAAATTGTTGAACTTTTTTTAAACATGGATATTCTTAACAGACATGCTTTGGGTTTGGGTTTTTTTTGTTTGTTTTGTTTTGGTTTTTTTTTAATGCACCTTTGCTTTGAGAATGTGTTCACAACAACCCATAAATTTTGGGTATGTCTTTCAGACATAGATGTTGAAGTGTGAGTGTGCATCTGAGGGTTAAGTTTCGCGGAAGTGTCACAAAAGAGCTGCTGATCTGCTGCTTTCCAAGGTCCTGCTTTTCATCAGCGCAGTCACTATAAGCCGCACCTTCCTGGTTTTGCAAGGAATGAGGAAGCAAAGAGATAGTGAGGAAAGAAAACAAATGTTGGGAGCCTAGCCAAGTCACGGGTGTGAGCAGCATCACCAGGATGCAACCCGGTAAGAATGAGGTCTCTCCTGTCTCTGGGGCAGCTCTCCTGGATAGCCTCCTGGAAAACCAAGACACTTTTACTCAGCTCAGGCCTGGCCATCCTATTTCTTTTATCGGATTTGCAGCCACGTTAACTTCACTGATGCTGTGCTCGTTGGTAGAACGCTATTTCTGCTGCACACCCTGCAACTCCTCAGGTCCCAGCAGAGCTACCACGCTCTCTGGTTGGCTGGTGGAGGTGCTGGGATGGGTAATCCTCACTTACCCAGGAGGGTCACCTCGGGCTCTGACCCCCTGCAACCACAAAAGGGCTCTGACCCTGACTTGAATTCACCCAGTTGAGAACATACAAAGCTAGAGAAGAATCGCCGCTCTTC
>NW_010233530.1:8192-26820 GCF_000690775.1 Eurypyga helias
AAGGAGATGCAGGGAAGACAGAAGAGAACATCAGGTAAAGACTATGATCACGAGAGCTAACAGGGAGAACAAGTCTCCTACCAGAAGACGTGAACAAGGGAGTTGGGGATATTAACCTCACAAAGGTTGGTACCCAGAGAATGGATAAAACCTGCTGTAAAATTGGAAGGTGATAATATTCAGGTACCAGAAAACCATAGGTGGTTTGCACGACATCTGTTTCAGTTGTAATAATGAATAGAGTGGAAGGGAAGGAAAACTGTATTTGATGTTGGACTTCTCCAGTCTTACTGATTTAAAAGTAGTGACTTTACATAGATGGAACAGGGAGCAACAGGAATGAACATAAATTGCTACTATTATATATAATTGCCATTAAAATGGTACTAAATTTAAAATTCGTTACCATTGGACAAATACCTGGCTATCTGTATATACCTCTCCTATGCCCATTTACATTTTTAAAACATTTCCCCAATCTTGATGATTTTTTTCTGAAGAAACGTAATTAATATTTTATCATTTCTCTACCCTAACCCTAAATGTTCAAAATAGTAACACTACACAACAGTTTGTGCAAAACAATGCTATAATTTATCAGTTTAAGATAATGTATTTTATGTTGTATTGAGTAGTACTACTTTGATTAAATTTGGGATGAAGCTATCTAAATATACCATCCAAACTGTAAAGTGTTTGAGATGCTAAATTAGATGTGATGGATCTTTTTAAGTATGATTACCTTTTCTCCCAAACTCAAAGCATTTTATGACAACTCTTTTAATAGCAGTGAAGAATAGGTTTTACAAGGTCCTCTAGATAAGCATGTGTGAGTGAGAGGCTCTCAGGGTTTTACTTCTTGGGGAGATGATTTTGGAAAAAAATCAAAATCATTTTTCACACTCAGTAACAACATTCATCCAAATCAGTATTCCAGTTTAAGAAAACAGGCCATAAGACAGAGAAAAACTGAGAGAACAACTTAAATCATACAATACAGCAGAACAATCTGAATATCTTTGTACATGAATGAGGATAAAATTATTTTTATAACAAGCCTTTCTGCTGTAAACATCTACTGTCTAAGGATGGTTCATGGAAAAAAAGCCAAAAAACCAAAAATACTTTTTAAAAAAGATAATGAGTTTCCTCTTAATTGCCCTTTTATAGCTAAAGAAGCCTACAAGGAGTGAAGAAAGCCCCACTAGGCAATTTATTATACTGAACTGAGAAAGCAGGCACCTGAGTTAATAAAAGAAGTGAATTTAAAGTCTAGGAACACTCTTCAGTTCTGTCCTTTCAAAACCTTCTGTTACGAATTTTTCCCCAAAATTTGAATTTAAGTGACAATGCGATGGTGGTATCAACTGTTACAAATTGATTGGACTAACACAGTTCCTTCATGAAAACTTAAGCCATTATAAACCCAGATAAATCTTCCTTTCTTACACACTTCATTTTCTAATTAACGTTAACTGGAATACCATTGCATTACCTGGCTACTGTAAAATGAAAAGATTTGTCCATGTACAATACATGTATATTTCTAATAGTCCAGATTATAAAAATACATAGATCTTACACTGATACACCAATCTCCTCTAAATTTTTTCCAGTTTATATCAACTGTGTTATCACCTGTTGAACATATATAAATATGTCAGTACGTTAATAAAAGCAACAACACATGCCAGAAGAAGTGCTCTTTCTCTCTTTATATTTATGCATATAAATCTTTTTTTATATGTTCCCTCAGCATAGTTTCTCCTATTTAGCCGACTAAGTTGCTAAGTTACCAGCATGTATCACTTAGGTTTAGTTCTAGTAAGTTCTCCAGTTTAATGTCTGTCAGTGATACAGAACATAAACCAGGATACCTATTGCTGGTTAACAACTGAGCAGAAATTGTGTCAAAGCTAAGTTGATTCATCTACATTATTTCTAGTGACGTACAAAAGCTTGCATTAAAGTTTATGTTAAAAATAGGTAAACTCTTGAACTGCTAGAAACTGTAGCTATATAACTGATGACCCCTACATCCTGCCTTATGATAAGGTAGAGTAAATATAGAATTTAATTCAAGCTGATTCAGGTAACAAAAGAAATACGAGCATTTTCAAGCCATTTTTCTTAAATCATATTTTACATAGAAGGTAACTAGGAATTTACACTGTTTTGGTCAAGTCTACAAGTTCCTATGCCCTGTCTTCCTTAGTTACGTATAGGACAAATATTTTTCCCTTCAAAGATATATATCTAATACAAAACCAAGAAATACCCTTACATTCTATGTTTGTCCTTATAAATGTAATGAAGCAGATCATATTACTCTAATGATTTAACACACATAGCAAGGCACAAGAAATGTGGCAGATGGTTCTCCAGCTACAGTAGACTTCCTCATAACATCCCCTTTACCTGTTTCCATACAGCAATAAGAAAAAAACATAAAAAGCCCAGATGATGTGAGGGCATCCTCACACACCTTGGTGAATCTGTATTACTTTGGGAGTTCACTTCTATTTGCTTCTGTTTAATAACTATTGTGAGTCCAGTTACATATTCTGAATACTTAAATCTGGAAATTATCAGTGTTACAAATTTCTGTATAAATGTGGAAAGTGTGTTCACACTTTCAGAAAGCACTGAGAACACTCTCTTAAAAATTTCTTAATAACAAAAAGCGGTATTTCCAGGAGCGTACAGGATTTCATCTTAAGATATATTTGCCATCACCCTACAAATTACAGATATTACCCATACACAGGGCAGTATGTGCTGAATGCTACCCTAGACAAAGCCTCAAAGCCAAGCCACTTCCCATGAAACATTAAGAGAGAAGACTTCTTAAATTAAAAAAACCCACCAACCTCAAACTTTTCTCCTAAGAACAATCATCCTTAGTATAATGAAAAACATAGTGCCTTACTGTACTTCAAGTTATTTCAATTACTATGCTTTAAAAAAAATGAATATCTGCTTGGAAAACTGCTATGCAGAAGCTGTAGTGCAACCACTACTGTTTGCTTATAGCACATATATTGTAACTGACAAGAAGGTCTCAAAATTTTATTAAACATTGGACAAACCCCATAACTTTAGCTGTGTAATTTTAGATCACTTAAATAAAGAAAAAAATCTCCAAGAATAATTTTTCCAAGTGAATGGATCACAATTTACTATCAATAAGTTATTTAAAAGTTTGTATTTTTACTATTTTGCATGCAACCATACCCTGTTTTAACAACTCGCGATTGAAATAGTTGGGTTGTATACCAAATCCTCTATTAAATGCAAAAACCCCAATAATTAACCATAAGGGAAATAAAATCCTTTGTTCCCAGTGTTCATGAAGATTAACCACCTGGATCAGACTGAAGAAAAACACACCTTTACTGATTAATTTACATAATGTAGCTCTAAACCTTCAACCTTAGAATCACAGAATCACAGAGTGGTTTGGGCTGGAAGGGACCTTAAAGACCATCCAGTTCCAACCCCCCTGCCATGGGCAGGGACACCTTCCACTAGACCAGGTTGCTCAAAGCCTCAGCCAGCCTGGCCTTCAGCAACACCTTTTTACTTAACACAGTTAATCTTATAAATTAAGCTCTGGGTTAAGTGTTTGTGTCCTGAAATGCACAGCAGCTAAATGTAGTTCAGCGTTAAGTTCACTTCGATAAAGTCTACAATGACGCCAATACTTTTCACATATACAGACCCCAGTATTACTGTCAGACAGGGCCAAATGAAAAATATAAAGGACCAAGTAAGTCTCAGTCATCCATGGGCAAACTATGCCTCTGGGGAAGGTTGTGCCTTTGCCCTGGTATCCAAGCTTCCCTTCGTCATGCCACAGGCTGTGTATGAGTGTTGGGGTCTCCCACTTTCCCAGCTTGGGTAAAAGGCTGAAATACACTTGAAATCAGAGCTGCTGGCATCTTCACAAGCCTGGACCCTGGCCACAATCCTGCACTTTTGTGTCACTGCTTTTACAGATGTGACTATAAAAAGTCAAGCTACTGCTGATCCATCCTCGTTGGGGTCTGCCTCATCTTCCTCTGCCCTTCCTGCCCACCCTCCTCTCCTGGGCAGACTGTGCTACGATCCAGATAGTGCCCGGTGGGCACTGTCCTCAAGGTGAGGTGGTCAACACAGCCGTCTTCAGACAGCAACCCCAAATGGCAAAGCATCAAAGCCAAGGACACCTGGATGTCTAATAGCAAACGCATTCATGAAAAGGTAAGTATAAAGACATGAAAAAGGAATACAGCTGTATTTTCAGTGTTTTAGGATTGATATATGACATAATTTAATTTGTTGCATAATCACATATATTACTGCAGACAGGTGACAACTGAGCGTTCAAGCATCAAGCTGAAGTGTAGGAGGGTATAGCAAGTTGATTAACTGATTTTTAAGAATAAAACCTTGCTAGAAAATATATTACAAATTAAGCACATATGTTTAAAAAAATACATTCATTATAACAGAAAAATCCTACCAACGCAGGCCATCTGTTTTTGACTGATAAGTTTGGTAAACTGTCAGAATATCATGTAAACTGTTACAAATCTCATTTAATGAATATCTCAAAAACATACATAGCTCACATTACTGGCAAGTTTTTAATGAAAATATACATTGAAGAATCAAATATGTGCAAAATCTAAATTTCAATTGCTCAATAAGATAAAGAACAAAGGCTGTAGGAAAACAGCAAGAGCTCCATCTATCCCTTCTGAGGTGAATCAAGATCCCCAAAATGATCTAATAGCCATGGTTACCAGCTCGTTAAGATATATAATTCTTCCACTGCTAATTCCTTTAATATTATACAGCATTTAAAATAATTTTGTAGAGATCAAGCCCAAACTAAAAAAGAGATTACAGGTTCAGTCCCCTGTCAATATTTGCAGAAATTCTGTTCAAAAGACAGGTATTCTCACCATCCCTTTTCATTATCTGAAATTTTTTGTATTCGTTATTACCAGCTCATTAACATCCCCCAAAATATTCTGACGACCTTGTAAGGCATAGTTGAATATCCCACTGATGCCTAACCACACCTTTCTGGACTGCTCTTCTACGCCGAGACAAACACATGCACATTCCTTCCCAGGACTGAGCCCACTGATGTGCACACAGTTTTTTAACTTTGTTTTAAAAGTTTGTCCGTAAGTTAAAGACGTGTTTCCCTGAGGAGAAATGACATCTTTGTTTTGAATGCATGAAACATTTACCAAGAGAACTTCTACCAATACCCAACTAACTTCAGAAATAACCCCTAATCTTCTTGAACAGTGAAATATCAATGGCATGAAAATGCTAGACTCTCGAGTCTTTTCACTGTGCTGGGAGATGAGATACTCAAAAAGAAAAAACACTTTTTCCATCACAGCATGTCAGGTATAGGACATCACAGCACACAGCCCTTTTCCAGGCAGCTTTCTTCCCTGGCAGGCGCCATTGCTCCACTCCTTGCTCTCTGCCTCATCATGGCCGAGAGCAGGACTGTGGTACAGCACCTGCCCACACAGGTCACCTTCACAGAAATGCCTACAAGTAGCTTAAGCTGTAAGAATCCAGTTTCTGTAGAAAAGTAGATGATATCAACTGAATGTCATGTAGCCTCAATGTTTTCTGTACAACTTTCACTCTTACACACTCTGACGTTTGTACTGAATGGTGTGATAGACCCATACATAGAAGACGTAGGTGCAGGTAACTGTCAGATTCTATAGAGTAACTCTGGAAAAATGCAAACTATTACTTATCATGTCTATAAACTCCACGGCTCCTTTCACAGCTCCTTCCCTCCAAACTCTCTGTGATGGCAAACAATCTTCTGAAGGAGCAGAAATGCTGCTACTCCCCCTGAAGGCTGCAGTTGCATTTTTTGGACTATGAGAACCATCCATGGTCTCTGCTCACTCTTCTTTGTGTGTACAAATGCTTTACTAATTTCAGCATTAGATTCTCATATAAATCTCCTTTACCCTGCCACTAAACTGCTACCATAACATGAAATTCAACTTTTGTTTTATTTCCCAGGGTAGGGATAGACTCCAGAATCTCCCCACATATATTTTATTGATGGTATTTTTACACCTGTTTTAAATTGCTTTGCCATCCCAAACTGTATTTCACGTTGCCCTGTATTCAGTTTCTCCAGTTTGTGTTTAGATTTTGAAACACTCTTTTACTTTCACCAAATTCTATTTAAAAAGTTTCTTTTTAGTTACATGTATTTTTAAAGTGGTAATAATGTCAGCAGAAACTCAGAATACTCTAGCCTTGCTAAAAGACTATTTGACAGCCTATAATTTCTCTGCAATTAAAATACATATTCTAGCACTGAGTTCATGTTGGAAGAATGTTACCCTAAGGAAGAGTCTTTTCTCATAGTATGTAATTTAAGTTTACTTAACACATTGTTCATTAAAACAAAAAGCGGGCAGTTCTAGGAAGAGGAATTCTCATATAACTGACCATTTAAAACAATGGGAAGTACAGCTACATCTCATAAAGGAATTTCAGAATATCATTCACTGCATATATTGTCTAGGAAGGGTCTGATTATTATCTTTTCTTTGGTATTGTTACTGTAAGATGAAATAATTGTTTGCCTTAATAAATAATAAATGGTAAATACATAAGGGATTCTGAAAGGCCATGCAACAAGCATTGTGCACAAACTAATTAGCAGAACTCCCCTTATAACATATATACGGTGAGAATATGAAAGAATATTTGAAGTTGAATAAGGCAGTCTTTAAGATTATTTTTTTCCAGTAATACATTTATCATGGATTTTTAGAGCCTCTTCTATTATTATCCTACAAATAGCTAGACACAGACTAGCTTCCTCTTCTGCTGCACCTTACAAAATGCCTAGCTAGCAATTATCCAGCCCCAGAACTATCCACTACTGATAGCCAGTTTAACACACATTTTAGAAAACAACGGGGAAACTTTCAGAAGTCCAAAGAGGACCAACAGGCCTTGAGAAAATGTTGAAATTTGGGGAGGAGATATGCAGCAGCCATTCCATCTCCTGTAAGAATGAAAAGATGCTTAGAGGCAGTAAGTGGCAGAAATTATTTCTTCTTGAGCAGTTATTTTTGTATTTTGTTTGGTCTCAGTTTTCTATCCTGTGTAGCACAATAACCATTAAACAGCATCTGAGTGCCCTCTAGGATTGCACACTACAGAGAATTACTGCCTTTCACATGCTCATTTTAGTATGCCCTGTGGCAGCAGTACCCTGTCAGCTTTAATAATTTTACTACTAACAGTAATATTAATACATATGTTTACATTGCTGCACATTTAGGGAACTGCAGGAAAGATCAAAGCAACAGACCTGCAAGAGTCCTGGATTCTGCAAAGTTATTTTGCCCCTGCAAGAGCACCTGGCCATCACCATGGGAAAACTGCCACTACCATGGACACCGTTTCACCAACATGGGAGCGTGGCAACGTGACACGGGAGCTACTGACCCCTCTGGGAGCAGGTATGATATGCATATGGCTAACACAAAGCATTTTGGGCTGGTTTCCTACATGTTAAAAGTACTGTAGAGCAGAAGTGCCGTGACGCTCAAGGGGTGTGTGGTGCCACCCCCAAATCCTCAGTGTCCCCTGCCACCATGCAGGTGCAGAACATACAGACCATTAGAGCTGACATTCCTATTGCAAACTCCTGCATGTAAAAGGCATTATTAACCCACAGGAATGCAAACATGGTAGAAAGAATAGGAAAGGGATGGTAAATTAATGCAATGTAGATACTTGGATACCGCATTTTCTTTACCTCTGGAATTTTCAGATTTGTTGTGACAGGTAATAGTTCGGAAATGTCATAGCTATTAGTTAAGAAATTATTTTAGAACCTCAGTAAAGCACTCAAATGGCACAACTGCAGCAGTCACTTCACTGTGGGTATCCATCAAGAAAAATGTTTTAACCACAAGCACTGTATTTACCATGTATTCAGAATATGTTCAATCATTTAACATTTGAATACAAAGAAAATACTAATTATAGATAATTACTAATTTTACTAATAATTAGTAATTGCATTGTATTTTCAAGATAGCTAATGGAGCAGTGGATATTTTTCACTCCCTCTATCTGTTTTACTCCAGGTACCTATGTACTAAACTGATGTGTTGCTGCCTGGGACAGTTTTGTTTTAAAGTTTGCAGGGGAGTGATTGAGCAGTAAGAAGTGAATGACTGTCCCTACAAAGTCAGGCCTAACATGTTTGTGCTGCTTCTCTTTTCGATCTGATCTAGAGTTAGCTTGGGTATCTCTGCACAGCAATGCATAGGTCTACATACATAGATCAGATCTGCAGTTGCAAATTCATTATTAATGTTCTGTACTCAAAAGATTTTGCTAATTAACTGAGCCACCCACTAGTTCATCATTATTATTTCCTGCAGCATTTGTACATGCCTTGGCTTCCCAGAGCATTCAAGAGAGTAAAACCTAATTAATTTGTGGGGACTTGATGGCAGGACAAAGTAGCTGCAAGCTGTGCAATATTGCTCTTTCTCCCAGATATTCTTGTTACGCTACCAAAGCCTTAGTCAGGAACAAAGATAACACACAGAGAATTGCACAGTACTCCAGCACAAGTTCAGTCACTGCAATATGAGGATTATGCAAACATCTTAATGGCATTACTTAGAGAGCTACTGGGAAAGGACAGATAATTTGGCAAAGGAAGTTCAATTTGCTTTGGAGATGCACAATACTTCAGCCACGTGGCCGTCTTTCCAGCCCCACACTGGAAATTCTTCACATAGCAAATCCTAAACCAATAATAATAAATAACCCAGGTTTCTTACAAAATATCTGTATCACCAAGAGTCCAGAAAGATGCAGTGATGCCCTCACAGACTGGAAGCTGATTAATGTGATGCTAGTGTTATCATGGTAAATTTTAGTTCAATTTTATTAAATCAACAGATAACATATATACATGTTCTGCTGTCAGTACAGGCCTGGAAGTCACCAGAAGTACAGGCCTACAGAGCTGGTGCATAGCAGACTCTTTACAAAGCTGCTGAGAAACCTGAAATCAGAAGATAATGCTAAATTTTACAGCATTATTTGAATGTAATGATTTAAAATTACGCAGAAATTTATGACAGTCTTGTCCAGTGGCGTTTATGTATGTACACATCTGCCTATTTGGCTCAAACCCAGCAGAGTATAACTCACTTTGCCCACCTCGTTACCTCCACTGCTGGAGTGTGCTACAGAGATGGGTGGGTCGTAACAGGATAAGCTAAAACCAAGTGCTCAGACCCGGCCAGAGATGACAGCTTGCAATTAGGGTTTGAGGTTGACACACATGGATGTCTGGTGGCACCAAAGCCTTTCCAATCACCTCCACAGCTCCGCCCTGCCAGCCCTACTCCCTGTCTTGGGCCTGTGCCCCAGAAGGATGCCCCACCACTCTGTTGTATATTTTAGGCTGGTTTTTTGACCAGCATTCACAGCTCTGATCTCAGTTTGCGATGCATGCACGTTAATTACAAAAGGTTTTGCAATCTTTTCTAAACCTATCTCTCTTTCTCATCTGGTACCTTTTCAGCTAACAAAATATACTACCCATACTGTTTCCCACCCAATCTACTGATAGCAAGTTGGCTGTCATGGTTTACTCTATCATATACCTCAATTTTCCCAAACATGTTTTCAATCCCCAGTTTTCACAACACAAAATTCCCATTATGTTAATTTTCAGAGGCCATCAACCCCTTCATAATGTGCCAAACTTCTGGTCCTGGAGACTATGCCTTTAACAGATGAGCACAACAGGAAAAGACCCCAAAAAGGGAAGCAGGAATTAAAACACTTGGAACACAGCTTTGAAAAAAAGGACATTGCCTTTCAGAATTTAAATGCTGAAAGATCCCTATCACACAAGCTGTTAAAATCAACACTAAAAGTCATATTAATTGCTTGGATGTATAAAGAAGTGGAGGACCTCCAATTCTCAGGCCCACAGAAGTCAATGGGAAGCTTTGGGGCATTGAATTATGTCTAACACGATTCAACCAGCCTAGCTGCTGTGCCATTTCATCTACCCGTTTTCTCAGTATCAAGAGTTGAGTAATATTTGATCATGCAGCAGGGCTTTGCTTCAGAGAAGGAACATAGTGATCAAGGTTTTACAATATCATGTTTATAGTCACATCTGTGTTAAGAATCACAGGCTGGTTGAGGCTGGATGGCATCTCTGGAGATCATCTAGTCCAACCTGCTGTTCACACCAACGTCACCTAGAACAGGTTTTGCAGGACCATGTCCAGCTTTGGTGTCTGACCCCCCTCTCAGGAAAAAATGCTCTTTCTTATGTTCTTATGTTTGTGTGGAATTTTAGTGTGCTTCAGTTTGTGCTCACTGACTCATGTCCTTTCAAGAACAGTGTGTTTCATTGGCATCATTTGAAAGACCAGATAAGCATGTAAAAGACAGGACTCCAGAAGATAATTCTGGAGTAATAACTCTTCTTACACACAGCTTTGAATAGGGTCCTATTTAGGACGCTGTATGAAGTAGTCTAAACATATTTTAATTAGAAAAAGAATGAACCCTGTCAGATAAGAAGAAAAAAGAAACTCAGAGATCTTCCTACTCCTAAATTTGGTAGATTAGTAACATCCACCAAATGCTCTTTCAACCACAATTGCATTTTGGAGTCTCTCCCTGTGCTATTAATAACAGAAATGAGCAAGGAAGGTGCTAACATCCCCCTTCTACACAACGCTGTGGCATTAGGTAAAGCTAGTTACCATCATCACTTAAATTATTCACAACAACTTTCTACAGGACTAGCACTTCTGTGAAATAATGTTGGAAGACAACTACAAATTCTCAGTGGGCACTGCCAACTTTAAAGACTAAATTGAATCAATTAAAACTATTTGGGTGATTAAACAAAGGCATGGTTTTAAATTATTGGCTCAAATGCCTAAGCCTTCTGATAACAAATGCAATGATCCACGAACACAGTAATAGAGGACCTGGAGAAGAAGCTACCAAAGGTCCCTTTCATCATTACAATAACTCAAAAGGTCTACAACAAAAGGATTACAGGAAAAGAAACATCACATAAAGGGAATAATGGCTTTACAGTTCTTCTGATGTGTTAAAAGCACTTTTTCCCCCCCAACACTATGCAGACTTATTAGAATCACAGAATCACAAAGGTTGGAAAAGCCCTATAAGATCATCTAGCCCAGCCGACAATCCAAAAAAGTCCCACTAGACCATGTCCTCAAGCGCCACGTCTACACGTTCCTTGAACACCTCCAGGGATGGTGACTCTACCACTTCCCTGGGCAGCCCGTTCCAATGCCTGACCACGCTTTCAGTAAAGAAGTTTTTCCTAATATCCAATCTAAACCTCCCCTGACACACCTTGAGACCATTTCCTCTTGTCCTATTACTTGTCACTTGGAAGAACAGACCAGCACTCACCTCACTACCACCTCCTTTCAGGGAGCTGTAGAGAGCCCCTCAGGCTCCTTTCTTCAGGCTAAACAACCCCAGCTCCTTCAGCTGCTCCTCATAAGGCTTGTTCTCCAGAATTATATTTACAAATTTTTATAGAAATGACCGAAAAATTTTCTCATTCTAAAGCAAAATAGATGTATTTCTTTACCAACATTTTAATAAAATTTAATTCCTACATTAAATAATTAAGGAAGCATTACAGTACCAATTAGTGTATTACAGGTGATGGGAATGACAGAAGATAGCAAGCTGCAATGTTAAAGATGAGGCCACACACATACATGCCCTACTTCCTAGTAGTAATATAACAACAGTCTTGTATTTCAACAGTTAGCAACTTGTTATGACAATAAAAAACACCAAGTAATCTTCTCATTACAATCATACAAAATTAGGGTGAAAAGATAGCACGTGTTTTTCTAAAGAGATTCTATTTTATTATTCATTATGCTCCTGCCAAAGAATACAGAATCAAGGAAATACTTCCATGGTTCCACTTTTGGCACACGGAATCATAGTTGCCACAGAGAAAGTGTAACAGAATCACGTTCTTGATTGTTTTCCAGAAATTGATGGATAATTTAAAAAAAAGCCAACGTAATTTTTCTAAGGATCAAAAATGCTCTTGCCACAATGTTATATTAAAACCAAATCACAAGGAGATCAGATCCAGAAATTTATCTCCATTACAATCACAAACACATGCTAACAGCCCCTTATATTGTAGCTGTGCTCTGCTCTATGGATGGGACTGGGAAAGGTTACTGATTCTCAAATAAGTCTATTAGCACACACAGAGAATTACCATAATAAAATTAAAATGAGGGTAGCAACAATTTTTAATCTAAATAAGGCTTCTTAAGGCATTTAGCATTTCTTATTTTTGCAAAATGTAATTTTCTAAAAGGGAAATGTTGAATTTTAATGAAAAACTAAATGATGCGGAAATAGAAATACAGGCAATAAAACATAATTCCAGGGAATCTTTTCTCATGTTAATACACAGTTAACTGTTTGTATAGTAATTTTCAAATATATTTACATAAACCATACATGACTTTCTGTAATTGGAAGAAGTTTATCTATCAAAGAGTTTAACTGAACTTTTACTTCTATGGCAATTATGCCATACTAGCCTTTAGATAGAAAGACTCCAAGCAATGCAGACAAACTCACTTAAACTCAACATTCTTTTATAGAAGTGTTTCTTTCCTCTTCACTGTGGATAGCAAAACATGACTACCGATAAACAAAAGAAGATATTTCATTGCTGAACTTATAACATTAAAAACTTTTTTAAAATCTACATTATCAAAATGGAAAAAATATTATAAAAATGTTTTCATATATATTCAGTGTTGAAGTTTTAATACTCACTGTTGTAAAATCATCTTTTTCTATCTTGTACAGCCCATACACATTACTTGTCCTGAGTCTTTTAAATATTTAGGTTCAAAAAGTTATTCTTCAGTATGTATAAAATAATCTTCATATAACATCCAATACCAAGCATGTATAAATTACAAGAGAAGTTGATGTGCCTGTCCTGCACTGTTTTCAGATGTCTAAGATGCCTGCATAAGTAAGTATGAATCACTGATTATTTTAGCATCTCAGAGGACAGTTAATAGGAATTAAGTTATTATACTATTATACTTCAGTATAAAAACCTCAACAGTTCATTAAAGGAAGCTGCCGACATCACACGTGGAATTGTGTTTTATAAAAATCACAACCATGTTTTTACTGCAAGAAGGCTTCATCAGACTTTAAAAAAAGTGTTGCTTTTCTTGTTGGCCTTACGTCAGCCAGTCTGCTCCCCATCTCCTGCTACATGCATACACATATACTAGTAAAAACGACAGTCAAATTGGTTTGTCTCATACCTAATTGAATGAGTTGGGTGCCTCAAAAGAGCACTTTATCCTGCTCTAAAATGAATATCAAAGACGAGTTACTATACTTTTGCCTCTCAAGGTCCCCTTTTTCCTCTCTATAGGTTAACATACAAGCTTTAGTTGCTGAGTCTTACTAAGTCTAAGGCAGATATCAAGTCCAGATACCCAACTTCTGAGTGGTGACATGATCCCACTTTACTGATTGCATAAAATACATCAGAAAATAATCTGATTGCAAAGGCTGCATTAATAGTGATAGTCTTAAAGTAAGTTAATTTGCTCATGTTTTACCAACATACTGATGTCTTTCTTGACACGTGCCTTTTAACACCCCCTGTTGTCACTATATCAGTGTAAACCCATGCTGGACTTCCTTAAGCATACAAAATTCTTTTGGACTTACTTGAATATAAATCAGCATCATGCTACAAAATTTACCACTAACATTCACTCGAGTGTATCCTTGAGGTCAACATTCTTGCGTTAATATTTAACTAATCAGCTGCATGCACTTTTATACTGTAATAAATCTAAACTTGTGTTACTCAACTCCCAAACTCTTGACTAATGTACAAGAGACACTCATTGAAAGAAATACTATGTCTAGCACTTTTAGAGATGTAATTGCTGAAGCTGAAGAATGTAATGCTGGAAGAGATTTGACTGCCAAAGCACAAAGAGCTTCGAAGTACAATTAGAATATTTGTCAAAACAGCCGCAGCTCACTGGAGTGTAGAAGGACATCACCTTTCCATACCTGTGCATACTGGCAATCATAGGTAATGTATCTTTGATCTGACCAGCATGGCCTCGTATATGTCCTTATAGATGGAAAAATTAACAGCCTGAGTAGCAACCCCCACAAAGACCCTGCAAGAGGTGTAGGTGAGCGGCTTATTTGGAATACAATGCAGAAATCTAGTCAATCTTTAAAAAAAAACCCAAACCCGTAGAACCTCTTATAAGAGGAGGGTAAGAGACAATGGCTGTTTTGGCACCGTAAAAACAAGCCAAAGGGAGTATGATCCATATGTATGTATACTTTGGGGAAAGTGAGGGAAGAGAGACAAGAGACAAAGGAACATGGTACAAAAGCAAATGCATATAAACTAGCGATGAAGAAATTCAAGCTTCAAGTTAGATGTCCATTTCTAACCATAAAAACAGACGGATTTTGGAACATCCTTGTGCAAGATGTTAGCTAGTTCAACCAGAAAATACCTTCATTCAGGTATTTGTCATGCATGGCCATCGCTAATTGCAGAAGAGGACTAGATAATCTTAATTGTTACTCTAGGACGCTAAAATCTCTGTAGCAAAAGAGTGGCAAAAATAGAAGTAAAGTAATACCACAATCCATGTTTCACACACATAGGGTTTGGGGGGTTTTTTTGTATTTACTATTTTAGGAATCATTACTTTCCAAAAATCTGTTAAGCAGAGTTTATGAAGCTGTACGGTTAAAACGAAAGATAGTGTTCTTTGAAGTTAAAAAAAAAAAAAGCTAAAAGAGTGCAAAATTAGAATATGAAACAACTGAATTTTTAATATACAGTGAGTAAGAAAATCTACATAGGCACAATGCATCAATAATATCAAGAAGATAACAGGCCATTTGACATTTTTTGTTCACTAAACATTGTCAACATAGTCAACTTCAGTAATTATGTAATATTTCAGTTCATTATAAACCCGCTGACAACTGTAAGAAATCAAGGTCCTTCCATAAGATACACAGACATTTGGTATAACTTTACAGCTAGAGGAATTTTCCTTAGATCATTATTTTACAAAGATGAGATGAAAATTAAAATGTCAGAAAAACATTGAACATTGTGACACGTGAAACTGGAGGAGACCCTTTTACATTGAAAGCATTCTATATTTACAGTTTGTTTACATTAAGATACAAACTAAGTTAACTTTTCATTGTGCATACATATAAGCTTAAGAAGGGTTTAAACTGCAGTGACTTAAGTTTGGTCTGTGCTTTAAAAACTGGCAAAGGATTCTGAATGACTGCTACAATTTCACCATGAGAAGTCTAGATAACTGACTTTCTACAATTACCGCTCTCTCAACTTTTGAATTTTGTTTCACCATCCCAAATAGTATCATTACTTGAATAACTAAGTTGTAAAGTCCAGAGTGAATTATGAATTCTTATTTACATGTGGTTAGTGTATTTCTAAAGCACAAGCACATACATTTAGCTATCAATCCCAGAACTTCCCTGGAAAGCCTGCTGTGCAAAATCATGTAGCAGTTAGAAATGAGAAACAGTCAATCACAGGCTTTGCCTGGTCTCTTCTGGCAATAACTTCCACAGCGGGGGCTCTGTTGCTGAGGATGGTTGGCACAGGGAAGAAGCCAGGAGTCTCTTCTACTATTCTGTGTGGCACATGGCAAAGAATGGTATGTTTTGATTTTTTTTAAAGGTAGACATCTCCAATCTATCAGATGGTTTTGTAGGTGGAGAATTTTAGTTCTGTTCTGATGAGCACAAACTACAAGTGAAGTTCACAGAGGAAAACTCTATGTTCATGTTGCCAATCCATTGTCCTCAAAAAGCACTGCTGGTGACTTCAGCGTAACCATGGAAATCCACTGGAGCATAGGACAGTTCAGAGTGCTGAAGTATATCCTTAAGTTAATTCTTAGTACATTTTTTAGTCATGCAAAGCTATTTTTTCTGATCTCAGACACAGCAAATGAATGACATGAAATCACAGTTACTAAAAATAGTACTTACCTGGGCTCAAGTTCCCCAGGTTATGTGTCATGTGACACCACCAATGAGTGGACACGCTGAAGGCTGGACACTTACTCCACAACCTGAATAAGTACCCAAAATAAAATGGTACAGGGCCTATAAAAAGCACTAAAAGCACATTTAAAATTAAAAGACTCATTCTTGGTCCCTTTTTTGACTTCAGGTGGTGGTGCCAGGGCATAGCACTTTACTGAAGAATCACTGAGAGTGCCATCTTTAGGTCAGGCTTCTATGGTGCATGGTGTGACTTCTTCATTGCCTCCAGAGTGGAAAGGGTTTATAATAATAAAAGATCATGGAAAGTGAAAGCAGCAGCTTGTTTGCTGTCTTGCTGCCAACCTGCAGAAATCTTTCTCCTCACAGAACTGTGACGGGCGTTGACAGCCTTTGCAGAGAGCAACAGAGATCTCTCCAATGTAAATGTAAACTCCAGCATACATGTATTCTGAGCCATCTTAGCATTTGTGGTCTCTGGTTAGTCAAACAACTGTTTTTTTTTTCCTTGGTAAAATTAGCAGTGCATTGGCTGGGAGAAGAAGAACTGGTTGTATCTTCAGAACAAATCCAGTGAACAAGCTACTGGATCTGCCCGAAAACTCCTAAGAGCCACAGCAGAAAACAGATTTATAAGGAACTGTCTTGACTGCTCAGCCCAGAGTCACTTACAGAGGTCCATACCCCCATTTTGGCTGTATTGCTTAGAGCAAAATCACATGAAACACTGTTTCTGAAAATCACATCATTGTATGCAACCATATGGTGTAACTCCTGGTTACTGGGAAATTATTCAGTGTGTTAACTAACTGTAAGAAACCAAGAGCTTATATCTTTTGGTATTAAATGATATGGGTAATGTTTCTTCATCTTCTTTTGCTCAAATATGACAACTGTAGTAAACGTCAAGTTCTGATGACATTGTTCAGTATTTCCACAGAACTATTCTGAAAGCCTCCTTCTGCCATAATCCCCAAAAGCATCAGCAGCTTTCTTGGGGGACAGGGATTAAGACTGCTTCCACTTTTGAATCAAATATCAGAATAATAAATTCCTTCTATTATACAATATTAAATACAGAGAGGTTTTTCTCCTTTGTTTACAAGAACCTTGCATGAATTTTGCTGAGAAATTCTTAATTCCAGCAGTAACTATGCCCTCAGAAGCTGAGTCTCTCAGCCTCAAGATCAAAATACTAAACTTCTTGCAATCTCAGTAATGATTGTTCCTCTGAAAAATTCAAAGTAATTACTTGATGTGAAATATTCCACCCCCCTGCCTCTCATTTCCACAGCTCTATGTATTATCCAGGCAGAGGTAAAAGTACAGACACCCTTCAATGGATCAGCGGGACTGAGAGAGCCAAGTGCCTGGCTGCAGAGTATGTGCGATCTGTGTACCTGACCATTACTGGTGTAAGAGGCAACAATCCTTTCTGAATCCTGTGTCCCTAATAATCTTGGGTTTTCTCCCTTGATATTTCACATTTATCCAACTTCCTTCTCTGCAATTTAGCTCTTTATTTAGCTCACAAAGTAGGCATTATCCTAAGTAGGTAGAGTATTCATCTTTTGGCGTCAGTGCCAGTTACCCCTGGCAACCAACCTTTGAAGGGAAACCTTATTTTCATCTGGTAACTCAAAATAGGACTAAAGGGTCAACTGCAGGGAAGTGCAAGAAGGCAACTCTTAAGCTTGAAAAACGTTGAATAAAAGACCTGCTTTCATTTGTATCATTCAAATGTCAAAGACAGATTAGGTTTTTAAAATACTTACATCATGTGACTGGGGGAAAAAAAACTAAAAAGCAACATACTGGTGCTTACTTAAAAAACAGATACATAAGTGTTGCATTTTAAGAAGCACATCCACTTGGAAGAAGCCTCAAGGATGTATGAGATACATACTGACCTAATTTAAATAAGAAGAAACCACACAGTCTAATTACAAGAGCTAGAAACAATGACACACGTTTTAAAACTAGTGTGTTTGAGACACATACATATATACAATTATGTATACATACATAATTGGTATGTCTCACCTTTCTCGGCTGAGACCTATGTGTGATACACTTGGAGTTTAGACAAAGTAGTCCTGTGACCATTGAAACAAAAAGGGGTCCTACAGCAAATGAACATGGTAAAACAACTGATAGAGGAGTTATCTGAGACTCAGCCTGTCGACCTGCAGAGCAACGGTGCTTTCTGCAGACACAACGTGTGAGTCTCCATAAAGACATGAAAGCAGAACAGACTTTAACTATCTTCTGCCAAGGCTGGACATCAGGCCTTTGCTCGGTTCAGATCATCTGAAACAAAATCTCCGAGGATCAGGAAAAAAAGACAACCTCCCTTGATGACAATGGGTTGGGTACAATTAAGTTTTGTCATCTCTTACGCACCTGGGGGCCTTGAAAATGTTGC
>NW_010233531.1:0-16729 GCF_000690775.1 Eurypyga helias
TCTCCACCCAGCCTGTACTTGTGCCATATACACATAAGCGTTACTTATTTAGTTACTCTTAGGGGAAACAACACCAGGCAGAGACATAGGTTATGGCAGCCAGGTGCGGGTACCCCATGCTGCAGTGTGCTCAGCTCTGGGTTGCTTGCCCCATCCCCAGTCTTGCGACTGGCAGATCTCAGGGCAGGGCTATTCCTGGCTCCGCCCTGTTATGGTCGAGGTCAAGGGGTATTTGGTGAGCTGCAGCACACGCAGGTGGCTGAAGGAGGTACTAGCAGCAGCTGGAGCCATGGCAGCTGCAGGGCCTGGGTCTCCAGAAGTCATCTCTGTGCTGGGGGAGCCACACTTCTAACTTGTTACAGCTTTTGATTGTGACCTGTGTCTGCAGAAATACTCAGCGGTGTTGTGTTGAAGGGAGAGCACTGGATGGGACATGGACGGTCTGAATGTACTAGAGTGGATAAAAGTGACCAATTTTACTCCTAAGTAAAAAGGATCAGAATTGTCAAATTGAAGCATGACTTTAAACTGTAAATTAAATACATTTGCTTTTTGAAATATGCCTAGATTCAGTTACATTTGATGTAATGGCACTGCATGGCAGGGTCTAAACCTGTTCTCAGCTGCTATATCTGTCTCAGTTAAATTCAAAGTATTCCTGTGTGCTGGGTTTTAAACAACGTTGGGTGGCTGAAGCTGAGGCATGTTTCTACCTGGGAACCAGGTTTTGTTGAAGTGCCAATGTGACTTTTGAAAGGAACAGCCTCTTTTGCAGGTGCAGAGAAAATAATTTCCCCCCTGTAGGCTGCCTTTAACTAATCCACTACAATAACAAATTCAGATAAAACTGAAAACCAAGTGGGAGTTGAGAAAGAAGGAAAACTTGGTGGGGTTTTTTTTCTTTCGGGCCTCAAAAAGCTGACAACAGGAACAATTGAAGTCACAAGGATGATGTAGTTTGTTTAATGAATCAGTTAATTGTTAAGTTAAATTCTTTTTACGAAACTTTTTGTTATCCAGCTACCACCTCTGGGATTATTTTTACAATAAACAGTGCTGTATGTTGAAAAGCTGTATCATGAACGTATGTAGCTGTTTAAATTTGGAGATATAGATACCACTGCATGTGTCTTCTAGGTTAAATAGAGAAAGGCCAAGTTCTGCCAGGTAATAAGGAAATCACTTAACTAAAAGATAAAAGTTGCAGAATGAGATCAAAGCCAATGATTCAAATCAAGGTTTTCTTTTTGTTGGGTTGAATTTAGAGTGACTTCATCCCCTGTGGTATAAGCAAAACCATTTAGCACTGCAGCCTTGATCAGGAGCAGGGCAAAAGGCTGAAGGTCTACCCATATCAGCAGTCACAAAACCCTGAAGTTTTTGCCCTTACGTAGGCCCTGGGAGCTTGCAGGCTTGACTTTACTAGAAACCACCGATCAAATAACCGCTCGGGCTGCCAGAAGCGGATTGTGGCTGCTGCGCTACTCCTGCGTTTCGTCTTGCCAAGCAGCAGTGCACCAGAAGTAATGCATCTGGCCCTGAGTACCAGTCTTCATGTGAGGGGGGCTCCCTTTGGAGTCACAGGAGAGAAGCAGACACCCCTGGGCTCACCTCATCCGTAGGTGTCCGCAGTGGCTCAGATGAACCACACCCTGCAACTGATGGTTTCCTGGCCTTGGCTGAAATGAGCGCAGGGTGACTACCTGGGAAGCGCTGAAGCTGGCTGGTGCAGATGGTGCCCACAGTTCTCCTGGAGCACGCTCACATAAGAGCAGTGGCTGCAGGAGGTGGGCTGCTGCCTTTTGTGATGGTTTTGCTTCCCAGGACGGTGTCTGCTAGGCAGTAGCGGTGGTTGCAGGGGAGCGTGTTGCAATCCGCAGGCTCAGCACCCTGCCCCAGGATGGCATCGCAGCCGATGCAGGGTGAGTGTCCCTGCTGATGCTTCCCCTACCAGGTGGCACTTTGTTCAGTGGGTGCAGGGAATTGCTGTGCCATCCTGGTCTGGGACCTCCATCCGGCATGGTGATGGGGCCTGTACCTGTGCGTTTGTGCAGGAGTCTCAGCAGAATCCTCCTTTGCGTTGCAGGTAGTCCAATCTTCTCGTGGCTTTTCCAAGGGTTTAATGAAAACCGTCTGTCTTCTAATGTAGTATAGTTAGAATGTGGCATTTCCTGACTTTTCTAAGTAATAATTCTTTTAAGCCGATTTTTCTGTTTCTTTGTGGATGTGTTTCACATAAAGCGTGCAGTGGCTGTGCATCTTCTCTGCAGATGGTCATCACATGTGGAAAGCAACCATAAAAGACAAATGTAGAGAAATTCCCCCAAAATTCCTTGTTCCCAGTGCCTGAAGATACTAGTTTTATAAGGTACAAAATCTAAGAGTGGGTGTGATTGGCACTTTGCCTTTGTGTTCAGATGGCCATATTGCAGTTTGTTGTTGTCCTCTGTTCTGAATATTTTTAATTTTTCAGAAGAGCGGGCGTATTAAGCACCAAGGCTGCAATAATTGCACGAGTACTGTGGCAAGACAGCCTCCCACAAAATAATCCACGAAGGAATTTAAATGTGTAAATTATTCTAGGAACGCTGTTATGCAAGTGTACCTTCCCTGCTCCCGGTGTCAGGATTTTTAAAAATAAATATATGTAGCGTCCAGGGCAGAAACTTAATCGCATTCTAGCAGCGCTACCATTTTTTTTTTTTCCCCCTATAATCTCACTGGTTTTAACCATCTCCATTTGTAAACACAGAGTTCTAGCAAAGCCCTCTGTGCTGTAGTCTCTGCTGTATTCTTCTTGAATACTGCATCTTTGAAATTCAGGTACCCAGCTGGGGCAGAGGCTTTTCAGCTTTGAGGGTCTGGCAGGGCTTGTACCCTCATGCTGGGAAGCCAGCAAGACATGTTAGCTTACAATTGCCAGATGTGCATTTCTGTCTTTCTGAAAGCAGTAAGGACGGCAGTGTGCAGGCAGTGAAGGGAAGAGGGCTACCACTGAGGGCAAAACCAGACGGTGGGATGTTAGGTGCTTTCCTGTGTTTCCATCAGGTCTGATGTATAGGGTCCTGGTGTAAGTCATTTTGAACGGTTAAAGTTTGTGTTGGGAAAGAAAGCCCTAAACCAAGGCAGATTAATCTAGACCTTCTTCCTAAAAAAAAAAAAAAAAAGGAAAGGAAGAATTTGCAAGGTTCATGGTATTTGTAAAGATTACAGTCCTAGCTGGTGCTTAGCTGGGGTAAACAAGGCTTTCCAAGTGTGGCAAAGAGGTAAAATGGCTCAGGTGGTCCTGTGCCTCCCACCCTGTCCTGGGAGTGACAGGAGCTGGCCTGGAGCCCAAAGGAGCAGGAGGAAAGGAGAGACTAAGTACAGGTCCTTTGTTCCTTCCCCTCTGCTGTCTGAGGAAGCAGAGGAATTCTCTAATTTGTGCTGTGGAAAAAAAAAAAAAAAGGAGGGGGGGACAGAAATTGTCCCAGCAGCAGTGCTGGGATACTGGAAGGACAATCCACAGGCTCTGTATTCACCTGCTCTGGGGGTACCAGGGTGGTCTGTCCATGAATTTGCTGTTGCAGGCATGCGATGCAGTTGGAAGTGCTGTGCAAGGGCACTTGCAGGGTTTGATGCCTGGACTCCACCTCCGTTAGCATTTCCGCTCCTGAACTGCTTGTCTCTCTTGGTCCGAAAAACACCGTGGTCCTTGACCCAAGCAAAGCAGCTATATCGTCTCTCATCTCAGGGGCCCACATGCCTCCAGGTTGCCCTTGGGAGCGTAGCGTTAGTCTTCATCGTGGCTTATTTAGCTGTGATGGGGTTTGTTTCTGTTGGTCAAAAAATAAAAATTACTGTCTAGCTTTTAACTATTTGTAAGCATTTAAAGGCACGCTGCTTAGGGCTACCACTGTTCCCTCTAGGGCTCTTTCATTTATCATTTATGTAGAATAGCACAAACCTGGTCCAGAGCAGTGTGAACCTTTCTAATGATCTCATGAAGCTTTCGAGCAGGGTCTCAGGACCTGCTAAGGTCAGGCCCTGTTACGCAGAAGGACTCCTCTGCTCATTAACAAACAGCTATCCTGCTTCTTAAAAATCTGATTACTTCACTAGTGATCTGAGTTAGATGGTTGCCCTGCAGTGACACAAAGCACATGTCAATACAGCATGGACACAGGTTTCCATTTTATTTCTAAGTGTTTCTTTTCCACTAAGAGTAGGGCTGATCTGGCAGACTCTGCACACGTGGTTTTCTCCTTGACCGCTGTGGGAGAGCTTTCGGAGAAGTAGCTGCACCATCTGCCTCCCATTCAGGGTGATGGCCATACTGTTGGCTTTACTGGTGCCTTTCTGACTGTCCAAGAGTGAGGCTGGTGGAGTGATGTGTAACAAAACCTTTGTGGTCAAATCCTCCATCAATTGTTTTAACTTAAATATCTCTGCGTTTCAGATCTTGCACACGTTTTTTGCTCTGAAATGCCTTCTCATGCTTAGGCTTCAGCCCACTCTTCAAAAATAAGCAAGCACACCATGAGAGTAAAGGTGTTGTTCTGTTTGTACATTTAGTTCCCACAAGCTGTTCCTCCCTGCCCTGTTTTTTGCGCGTCTTGGAGCAGGTTCAGTTCTCCCATGTACTCTGCCACCTCTCCAGGGTGCGGGAGAGGGAACTTCTGTGTGGAAAAAGGAAGGTAATCCTGAAATGATACCTAACTTGGAGTTGGAAATATGCTTGTTTTTCTCCTTAGGAAATGGCTCTTGGAGAAGGGGAGACAAACATGACCTTGAAGCCAAGAAGGCATACTCGTACCTCCAAACCGTCACTCTGCTGAGGACCGTGAAGCCTGAGTTTGAGAAGTTTTCCCTAGAGGTGAAAAGTTCTATTCAGAAGCAAGGTCTGCATGAGGATGACTACGTGAGTACTTGATGACAGGCTTCAAGTCTTAGCATCTTCAAACCCATGCTCCTAATTAAAGCAGAAGTAGCAGTGAGACCTTGTCAGGACAGAATCACCTGGGTTCAATTGAAAATCCCACTGTTGCCTGTACAATATTTTTCTTTTTCTTTTCTTTCTTACAGATCATGCAAATAGTGAGCACAGACTTGGTCCAGATGCACTAGGTCTGTGCACCACCATTCGAGACCAGTTGTCCTGTGCCCATCCCTGTTAGGTTGGAGAAAGGCAGATTGCCAGGTCTCTCTCCTCCCACCAACCACTTGTCTTTTTTAACACACAAAAGACTATATTCTCCTTTTATGTTTTCTCCCAAGACTTCTTCTTGGTTGAATCAGACCTCAGAAAGCTATGCCCTCTATATTGCATCTGAGGAGGTTTTCCTTGATGTGAATAAGAAAAGTGGTTTTATTTCCCAACTAAGCATATTTAGGTTGTTGCTGTTGTTTATTTTAAACTGTCTGAAATATCAGCATAGTCCTTGCAAATTGTTTTAAGCCTAGGGAAGTGCCACTGTTCTCCAGAGATGGTTGTGGGAAAGTGTGTCTTTTTTTAATATCTCCAAATATAGGAGGAAGATGCCTCTGGAAACTGCATTTGAGCTACTGCTAAGCTAGTTCATTAGGCTTTTCACAGAAAAGTCTTCTTTGAAAGCAAGAATGTATAGCACATACCTATAGGGATTTCTGCATGCTAATACAAGTGCTTTCCAGACAGTCACCCAAAACTTTCCAAATATCCTGTTAAAGAAAAGAGGCTTGAAGAGAGTTTGGTCAATCTTTAGCATCATCTTCAGTTCAAAGCACAAGCTCTATGTTTTGTGTGAAACTTTGGAATTCTAGGCAGGCAGAAATAGTCTTTTGTTAGCATTCTTTGCCATGGGTTAATGGAGAAATTCTCGAGTTCAAGGTGCTGCTGTCTGAAGAAACTGCTAAATGAATTTTGAATAAGGCATGGGACTGTAATTTGTGTGGCAGGTGTCACACAGCAGCCTAGGTACCTTGAAAAGCTGCCATGTGCTCCTTCTTGTAGTTGGTGAGAAATGTGATTTTAAATTGAAGATGCAGTCATCTACACTTTTGTGGCTTTTCTAGTCTGACATTTCCCCAGATGAGAAAAGTTTAAACTGCTGAGAGCTCAGGATGCTGTCTATGGGCAGTTTGGAGACAGGCAAAGGGATGCTTTACCTGCAATTCTGCATCCAGCCCTGGGGCCCCCAGCTTAAGAAGGATATCAGCCGGTTGGAGTGAGTCCAGAGGAGGCCACCAAGATGCTCTGAGGGCTGGGGCACTTCTGCTATGGGGATGGGCTGAGAGAGTTGGGATTGTTCAGCCTGGAGAACAGAAGGCTCCGGGGAGACCTTACAGCACCTTCCAGTGCCTGAAGGGGCTACGAGAAAGCTGATTGGGGACTGTTTATAAGGGCCTGTAGTGATAGGACAAGGGGTAATGGGTTTAAATTGGAAGTGGAGAGATTTAGGTTGGATATCAGGAAGAAATTCTTCACGGAGAGGGTGCTGAGGCACTGGCACAGGTTGCCCAGAGAAGCTGTGGATGCCCCATCCCTGGAAGTGTTCAAAGCCAGGCTGGATGAGGCTTTGAGCAACCTGGTCTAGTGGAAGGTGTCCCTGCCCATGGCAGGGGGGTTGGAACTAGATGATCTTTAAGGTCCCTTCCAACCCTAACCATTCTATAATTCTATGCTTTGCTGTTCTTTTGGATGGGGCACCTCTGCAAACCCTACAGAAATTCAGCGCTGGTAGATGCTGGAGAGATGCAAGCCCTGTTACGGTCGAGTAGAAGCAGATCCATGAGCGAGCAAATCCCACTGTGTCTTCAATGAGGAGATTTTGCAGGCTAATGTGCATGTTGGGCAGACCCCTTGCATAGCTGCATAACCGTTGCCAGAAGTCCTCGTTCCACACTCCATGGTGGTTTGTGCAATGGCCGTCCATGCTGGCAGTGCTGCTGGCTGTCCCAGGGCAGCTGCACAGATGCCTGGCTTCCTACCACCTCATCCTTGACCACCTTCTGCCTGGCCGTGAGGGCTGCCTCTCCCTATATCCTGTAATCCTGAGCTTTAATCTTGCTCCAGGCACTCCCTCACCCAAAAACGTGCCTTTGCTAGGGCCAGGCAGTGGTATAGGGCCACTCCTGCTGCTGCTGCCTTTCCAACTCCTGCTCCTGCTCTTCCTTTCACACCTGGCTTTCTGCACCCTTCCCTACCTCTTCTTGTCAGGGCAGAGGGATGACTTGTGATCTGTGTACACCTACCATGGCTTCCTGCCACCTGAAACATCAATCCTTGTCTCATGGAAAGCCTGTGGTGGAGGCCATAGGTGTCTGGGGCTCCCTGTGGAGGAGCTATAGGTTGTGGCTATGGAGACGGGGTTTAGTTTCAAATGCAGAGTGTCCTGGTATCACATGGATGCTTAACTTACCTAGGTGTTGGCAGACCCTCCCCTGCCTGCTTTCTTCACAGCCTCCTAACCATATGGGAAAATAAAACTCCTTTAAGAGGGGTAGCCTTGCTGAGCTCAGCTTAGACTGAGCATAGCAAAAAACATTAGTTGTGTTACTTTATTTACACTGTGTGCATTTTAACTATCTGGTTTGCTTCTCATCGTTCATGAATTTTATATTTCTTCACTTTGGAGAGTAGGAAAGAGATGCTTTATATTCCCTTAACTGATTGCCCTGCTGCCATGTTCAGAGGAGAAGGATTTTGGGACAGCCTTCAGGCTTAAAAAAAAATAATTAATTTTAAAAACTAACGGAGAAAAATAATACACCAAACTGAGGGCTGGTTCCTTCCTCTCTGAAACATACGTGGGTAGGGGGCACCTCAGTTAACAGTGCTTCTTTTGGCAGCATGGGATGAAAATGTCAGTTTTGGCCTGGGTGTGCAGTAAACAAGGCTGTATCCTCCAAGGAAAGCTTGAGTGGGAGAGGGCCTTCAGCTGAGTGGGTGGGAAGCGACAGACATGGATTTTTCTTTGCTGGATTCTGCTCCTGAAAACAAAAACTCTGGGGAAAGATAGTTGGTGGTACAGTCCATCTCAAGTCCTGTCCACAAGTGTTGAAATATAATCCTCATCCTTTTCTGCAAGCTGTGTCCCAAGAGGATGAACTCAGGGCGGTTTGGATTTGTGTTTGTGCTTCTTTGTGTGGATTTTTCCAGTGTCATGGGAAAATGGGGCCCTGGGTCCATGGTCTAAATTACCTCTCAGTGACCCTAACTCAAACAAAAGTCGTTAGCGCTGCCATTTTGTCCTGGCGTCTTGCCAGCACTAATCCTAAAGGCATTTTTATCTACCAAAAAAGAATATCATACTAATGGAAAATAAGCAGATGACAGAAGGAAGGAGAAAGGAGACAGAGAGGGTAAAGTCCTAAAGCAGCAGCTGTTCCCTTGCCAGATGGAGAACACATAAGGCCCTTGGAGGAGTAACAGGTCAAAGAGTGTTGGCCATCTTCATCTCCAGCTGTGCAGTCACATAGAAAACAGAAAAAAGTGTTCTGGGTACATCTTTTCCAGGTTAGAAACTGCTGTTTCTGCATGGGTGTTAATGCTGTGGAAATGGGGAAGGTGGAAGAACCTGTGCCTTGTGAGTGGGCAGGAATGTGGAAAAGGCCACTTCTGTGACTTCCAGGAATCTCAGTTGTGAAGGAAGAAGCTTCTTTAAGCACCTTTTAACTGAAGAGCATCGAAAAGTAAGAGTGGCAGAGAAATTCTGAGAAAGCATCTTTAGAAGTACTTGGGTAGGTTGTAGTTGCACAGGATGGGGCTAAAAATGATGATGTTCCCTGTCTGCAATGTGCCGTTGCAACACCCATTGCAACAGCTGCCTGAGTCCTTTAGCAACTATGACTAGTTTGCTTAGTCACCACTTTCGGAGCCGGAAAGCAGTTACTGTCATGTTAATGTGACCCAAAGAACGGGGCTGAAGCATCGGATCTGTTCAGCCCTCATTTCAGCTTTCAGTAGTGTCACCATATTTTTTCAAGAAACATCCTCTTGAAAGCCTGTACATTTTATTTGGTGTCCTGCCTGGACACTGACTTGTCTGGTAAAATAGCCAGAAAAAGAGGAATTTTTTCAAAAATCCATTCAAATTCAGGGTTGAGGCGTACAAACAGCAGAATCACTTTAATGCTATTACACAAATTACAGCAGTTTTTTCAATTCTGTAATGTTGATGCATTACTAAGACATTAACAGCAATGTGCCCTGGTCTCTCAAACCAATTTAGATCCTCGGTTTAAGTGCAAAATGCCGGGCAAGCTCTGCTTGCAGACCTATAGCCTAGGTGAGGCAGACAGCGATGGGAATTGCGTGCATGTACTTGAAGGTAGAATTTGAAACTGTCTCCAAACTGGTGTGTGAATAACTCCCAACAGATACTGTAGTTAAAAATGTTTAACAAATAGCGTTTCAGTCAAAGTATATGCATAAGCCATTTTTATTAAATAATGCTGAACACTTAATGAATTGGCAGTAGGCTGCAGTTTGGAAGCCCTTAATGCACCTTCTGTTCCTAACTCAAGCCTAGGATTCAATAAATGCTTTTTTTTATGTCCAACCCAGTATTCTGAGCTGGGATGATTTTACAGCCCCGGATATTTGCTCTTCTGAGGTTACAGACCACCCATGGCTTGTTTTTTCGTCCCATTTAAAAACTGAAAATGTAACTAATTAAACAAATATTTCTGCTGTGTTAACTACATGACAGCATTGTTCACGAGGTGGATGCATGGGTTTTATCCGATCCACAGCCCTTTTCACACCAAAAATGAGCAGCAGGAGAAGGGGAACTGGAGCCCCATTTGCGTGTAAAGTTATCTCAGTGAAAGAATAAGCTACGTAGATTAATTAGATCAGTGAGATGCTGCTACCTTTTAGAAAGGGCAACTATGTTTTATTTAACATTTTCAGCCCTCTGAAGTGAGAAATGGTCCACATAAGAGCAACTGTTCGAGCTCCAACAGTTAACTACAAAAGCTACGTGGGAGGTAGCTGTGCTCATAAAGTTTATCATCTCCTCCATAACATCCGTGCCAGACTCTTCCCCGTGTGTATTCCTTACATCAGCCTTTTAATTAGGATTGTACACCAGCTAAGATAAGGGTTGCAAGAAGCGAGCAATTCAGTCATGTCACAGAGACATCAAAAATTTAACATAGTCAGCAGCGTGCATCCCGCATCTCTTTTTTTCAGGCACAGGCAGGCAAGATTAACGACAGGCAGGCTTTGTGTCTCTTCTGACTATGCCAGGAGGGGAGAGAGTTTTGGGGAGATTTAAAAAAAAAAAAAATCAAACAACCCAACTCTGCCAGGGAATAATTTGTTCAAATGAATAGGTCTATTCAGCTGCTGGAAAGCTTTGCTAATTGTGTTTGAAAGAATAAAAGCAAACCACAAGCTGCTTTAAGCAGCCGGAAAAAATGGGTTCACATGCCAGCTTATTAACAAGATGAATTCTATTAGCAAAACATATTTAGGATTTTCATGACCAGCCTTTCATCCCTTGGAATTAATGAGGGTTTCTTCAATTTCTGTAAGAGTAGTGTTGAACACTGGATGCTAAATTTGGTGAATACAGCTAGCAGTTTTGCTGAAGTTAATGCTTTCTCAGTGATATGAAAGGCTAGTGTCTTCCAATTTAGGGTCTTAGGCAAAACTACAGCGTAGTAGTATTTTATTTGACATTAACAGATGTCATAAAAGACAGTAAAAGAAAGAAATTATTCTTCTCTCTTCCAGTGGATTTCTGTTTAGTTTTTCTGGCCTGACCAAGCATATTTTTGAAGCTGTCTTAAACCACGGAGGAGATAGTATAAAACAGTAGGTATATCTGAAAACAGTAACATCTGAACTCCTTGGGAATGCAAAAGTTTAGAGTTGATCTTCATATATATGTTGTATATTTTCCATAGCCCCATGTTTTTACTTGGGTTTCACAGATATTCACATTCCACTTGACTAAACAGACACTCAGACATTTATGGGCAAGGTGCTCTCACTTTGAAGTACTCACTAGAAATACGCCTTCTTTTCCACTTATAAAGAGTGAAAGATAGGTCTTCCAGCAAAGTTCATAACCTGTTTTTAATGTCTCTCTATGGCATTTGCATTGCTAATAACCCAAAAGTGAATTTGTCCCATTGGTGTCTTTTTTTCATGTCAATTCATAGGATTTTTGATACTGGTGTTGTGTTCCTCAGGTTTGGCCCAGACATGTTTGGATGAAGGCAAGGAAAGACTTTACATCTCACTTTGCACAAAATGTTGCCTGAAAAAATGAAATGCCTTTGCTAACTGGCTTTCTAGCAGCTAATATCCTCTTGCTCCCTGAGGGCTGATGAAAATAAGAGTTCAAAGTTTCCTTTTTAACTGGAAAAATCCCTAAGCTCAACAGGGGTTGAAGCAGGAGGTTTGGGTGAGCCTGTCCTGTGTCAGGATGCCGTCGCAGCCAGCTGCAGGATCCTGGATGGGCAGCTGGAAGCTGTTTTCTTGTGGGAGCTGTGTGCGTTCCGGAGGGCTGATGTGCTGCCCCAGCCTCTGTGCTGCATGGGGGTCATCTGTGCTGGTAGCCTCACGCTGTGGTTACCGCTCGGGTTGGGAGTTCAGTGTTTGAGATTCGGCTAAGCCAAACAGTTTAACTGGGGAGTTTGATCAGGAGGGTGTCAGGGATTGGGGGGAAGAAGCCACGTTCTGTTTTCTTTAGGGGCGCAAAGGAAGGACAATTCTCCAAGGCCAGAATTGCATATTCCTTGTTTGAGAGCGCCGGGGGTGGAAGGAGTGTTGCCTCCACTGAGGCAGATCCCGCACTGAGGTGGTTCAGGGGAGCGTTCCTGTACTTGTCTGAGCTATCGGTTGGGTGAAAGCTCTCCGAAATGGCAGCATGGCAAGCTCTAACTTTATGACATCCAGGTGACAAGTCTCCTTGGAAGAACAGGATAGACGGGAACAATCACACCACAACTCTTTCATCCCTTGCTCTGTCAGCACATTCCTGTCCTGTGGCTGGGAGGTTAAGCAACCTGAGCGTGGCACTGCGGAAGACCCACTCTGCAGAGGGTACGTCTTTGAACCGGAGGGCACGCCATCCCCACGTGTGGTTCAAGCCAAAGGCAGGCAGCAGGGCTCGGGTGTGCTCTGCCCAGGCTCTGGGAGACAATTCGCCTACTGCTCTGCAGGCTGATTTTTTTTTTTTGAGTGGATACTTAGCAATTCCTCTAATGTGAAGGGGTTAATGTGGTTGGCCTGTGAGGATGGGCTGTGAATAAAGGCAACGGTGTTCTTGTGCATGCAGAGAGCCATAGGAATGCACAGGAGGATACTCCCAACTTTCCTTCTCTAGTTGATACTTTTTTCATTAGGAAGAGAAGCCTGAGGCAAAAATCAAAAGGTTTAGTCTATTCCAAGAAGGACTAATATATCAAGGCGGATTGAAAAGACAAGGACTGTCTATGTCCCAGAGCACATGAATAAGAGGGGCATGAGAAAGGGGCACGGGACAATGGGAGGAGGGTAGGTGAGGAGCTCTGGGTGCCCTTTGCTCAGAGGACAGGAACAAGGCGACATTCAGTAGGCAGGAGGACATTTACATTTGATGGGACATGCATTGTACAATGCATCCAGTTAGCCCACCAGACTGCAGACCACAAAATAGCTTAGGAAACAAAACTGAGCAGGATCCCAGGAATCAGGCAGTTGATAAGGAAACAAGAAACTAGAAGAGTGAGGTTTTAGCCTTTGGCTGTAAATCCTCAAATTTGGAGTCATTAAGTACTGTGCTGCTGCTGGAGGGTGGGAGGGCACCAGGTGTGTAGCTGGAACGTTGCTGCCTGCTGACAGGCAGTACACATAAATATCTTCTGAGATAGCTGCTCTACCTCTCCCTTCTCATGCTGGTGGGATCCTTGCAGGGACACCAGCAAAGGGATGGTTAATCAGCAACGCCTTTCATCAGCTATGCAGTATCTGAAGGAAAATAACAAAAGTCAATAATTTTTAAATTATTTGTAATGGAAACATGATTAATAGCAGCCTGAGGGTTTGCATTAGTTCCGTGCTATTAAGGTTTACAAGCTACTATGCCCATTTACTCTGGTATTTAATAAAAGGATCATTTGTCATGGCAACCCCAGCCTCGGGTGGGCTCTTCTGGCAAATTATGTACTCCCAGCTGAGGTACCCCAGAGCTGGCAGGTCATGCCCCTGCCCCAGCACCTGGGTTTCAGCTCCAAGGTACGTACCTCAGGATGTCCTGCAGCCAGGGCAGGGGAAGGGTGGAGTTCAGATTCCCTGAAAGCAGGGATTTGATCCAGAATTTCTGTCATGCTAGCACAGCAGTTGTAGCTTTGGCGCTTTTAGATGAAAGATGCAGGGAATTTGAAAGGGCTTGACTGCGTCTCCATGCAGCAGGGAGTGTGCTACCTGCCTCTGTGAGAGTGCTAGGGTCACATCCATCCCTTTTCAACCTGGCAAGAATGAGGCATTGTGCTGGTGCTTAGGAATCCTGGTTTTATGTGCCTAATTTTTGCCCAGTACTGAATAAGGAGCTTGGATGATGAGCCCCAGCTCCAAGCGTACTTTTGGACTAAGCGCTGCTTTTGGCTGTGCCTAAATCATCTGTTTATCCAGCCCTTAAGACTGTATTTGAAGCAAATGCTCTGCTGGGTATCGTTTGATAACCTGCTGGAAGGCAGAGATACGATGGTCCTTTCAGAGTTTCTGAGCAGATGCTCATGACAACCATGTGTGACTTTTAATCCCATCAAGACTTCACCAGCCCATCCTTATAGTAATTATTCATAGGCTAGCATAATACAGGTAAATTCAGTTTCAACGTGTGACTTTCCACAACAGTGATTTAGTGATTTCTGTATGAATTTTGCATGAGAACTGATGCGATCTTGACAGTTTTAGTGTAGAAAATAAAATACTTCTGTGATTTTTGTGGTTTGGTGATAATGTTAGAAATCCAGAACCCAAAACAATAGCACATTGTACAAGGATAAACATTTCACAAAAATGTGTCCTTCCTGCTTGTTCTAGCTCTGCATTTATTTAAACCAGTCAGCTTATTTTAGCAAGTGGAACTGATTTTTTCAGATGAGTGACTGTCCTCCTGAAAACTGAAGTATGTTCTGCTTGCCCACTGACATTTAAAACTCAGTATCTAATGAAAGGACTGGGTTGGGTGGTTTTTTTGGTTTTTTTGGTTAGTAGGTGTTTGTCTGCAATTAAAATGTCCCAGCAGTTGCATAATGCTAACTTAAAATGTAAGCATTCATTACAATTGTGTTAACAGTTATCATCAGACTACCATTGGGGTCCTTAGAAAAATCAGTTTAAAACGAGTGTGTTTTAATTTCTGTGTGTGTTCAGCTGAAAAGAGTAGCTTCTTTAATCTCTCTCGTGTTTCACCACTGTGACTAGAAGTATGATTTCTGAACATAGTTTTGTAACTCACCACATGAATGACCATGTAGTTTGTTAGAAGGCAGGAAATTGTAAAAAGGTAGGATGGTTAAATTTAAATCACAGCTATACCTTTTACAGTTAAGGTACCTTCAGCACTTAAGCAATGATAATACAGTGCTGTGTGCTAGAGATACTTTGTATTGGCCGTTTATCTGGAGTTAGAGATGTATTATGAACTGGGGAGGTGGATTTCACCTCAACTGCAGGAACACATTGTTGTGCTCTCTGATTCTGTTGTTTTCCTTGATAGGTGGCCTGGAGTCCTTTAGAGCTAAATTACATAGGTGAATAGTGTGTGTGTTTAAAACCATACAATGATAGAACAGTTTGGGTTGGAAGGGACCTTACAGACTATCCAGTACCAACCCCCCTGCTATGGGCAGGGACACCTTCCACTAGGTCAGGTTGCTCAAAGCCTCAAAATATTCATAAGGGAAAAATTCTCCTAATGGTTATTCTGTAGGTAGTAACTTCTGGTACAAACCAGTGCTGCTCCTTAGCTGCATTGATTGCACTCCTTTGAGACCAGTATTTAAAGGTAATAAAGAGAGGAACCCAAACCACAGAGGGGTAAAATGGCTGGTGTCAACTTGCAGAATGAATCGGTGAGTGCCTTGGATAGAGCCAGGAATAAAGCCCACAGTTTTGCAGGGAGAAAATCTGACCCCAGTAGTGCTCTCTGTGCTTGGAGCAGGGCAGTTTTTAGCTCATCCCCCTCCTGCTTTGGCCACTCTGTTGGAGGTCTGGGGACGGGTCTGAGGCCCAGTGTTGTCAGGCTGGGGGTTTGGTACAACGTTCATGCAAATGGGCGACTGTAAGAGCCCCTTGATGTGAGCTGACTGTGGGTAAGGCTCTAAATCTGCTGAGGTGGTGACTCCCATGGCTGTGGTGTTTAGTAGAAGGAGTAGGTTTTGGCTGTATCTTGCAATTTTTCTGCCTGGCCTGTTGGCAACAGGCATTGGGGTTTAAAGCTGTTCTCTGGGTAATCATAGGAGAGGGTTGCAAGCAACCAGCAAACAAAGAATGAGCAGCTCTGGCAGGCAGCGGAGTGGAAGGGTACCTCTGCCCCTGCATCTCGGTTGTGGCTGTGCCTTGTTGTGTTTTAGCAGGCGTTTCACAGCGCAGCTCCCCAGCAGCCTGGGACTGAATAGGTTTTGGCTTCAATTCACTGCTGAGACAAAAGAGCAGCTTGAGGCTGCCCCAGCTGGATGACAGTGAGTAAATGTAACAGTTTGTCAAGAGTGGGGTATTAAGAAAAACAAGGAAGAGAGCATGAAGAATGCGGAGATACAAGAGCAGAGGAACTGGCTTTGTGATTACTTTTCTTTCCGTAGCAAGAGAATAACCTTCACTGACAAAATCCCATAACTCCCTGAAATAGGCAGCTTTTCTTCAGTAAATCCCAGACATTGGTGCTTAATTTATTTTTATTTTATGTTAATTTATTTCAGCAGACCTTTTTGTGGAACAAAGGGCTGGTGTCTGGTCCACGTCTGTCTTTAAAGTGGGTGGGAGTTTGTCACTGGTGGTATTTCGGTCCCATTGGAGTAAGCACCTCTTGTCTAGGTGGAGAAAGGGTAGCAGTGATTGGCTTGCCCAGGGTGCACATCAGCTCTTGTAGCAGCTGCTCAGATGCGTGGCTGCACAGTGAAGGCAGGCAAAAGCACCGTCTCACCCTGAAGGAAAAGAACTTGGCTGCAGCAGAGCATCTTTGTGCCCAAATCAAAGTGCACTAAAAGCAGGCATCTTTCTATACACCTCGTCTCTCAAATGGTGCTTGCAGGCTCTTCTGTGATGGAATTGGACAGCTGATGGGCTGTGACCCTGCTTGCTCCCCAGACATAATCACTGCCCTGTTTTTTCTACTACGCCTTCTCTCTCAACTTGCACTTCAGTCACAAAGTCCTCACGCTGGGGCCACATCGCCTGGTATGTGGAGTGTTAGCCGGAGGCTCATGTCTCCATCTCCTCTGCACTCTGTGTTACTGCTGTACCAATAAATACCGCCCAGGAGATGGGAGGCAAGCAGGCAGCCTTCCTGGAAAAGGCGTCTTTAAAGGGAAGTGGTATGTTGTTTGACTGCAGTGCTGAATTTTTAAGCTATAATTTTAAAGCAGAGTATAAGCCTCAGTTTGCAGAATTCACATAGTAATGGCATGTACCCCTCTAAGTTAAGTCTTGGGGTTTCCACAGATCTCCCTGTGAAAGATGATGCAACAGTATTGGAATAAATTTCTTAAATACACACAAGCTTTTGTGTTATATGACATCTCCTCACACCGGGGAATGCTCATCCTC
>NW_010233531.1:16742-27847 GCF_000690775.1 Eurypyga helias
GTTCCAGCCCCAAATAACAAATAAGAGTTGGGACAGTTATCTGTCATGTATAAAACCAAGTCCTGTGTGCCAGTTTATGTATTTTTGTATTTGTAGAGAGTTGATATCAGTGAATACAGTGAGTGGCTGTCCTTGGCTACAGCTCTGTTGCCCAGAATTTGGCATAACATCATATGTTGTTCTTCAGTTGTGAATTAAATCTTGAGGAAGTGGCCTTCTCTGGAAAGGCCACTGTGTTTCTATTACTTTTCTTTTTCTCTTCCTGTTTCTTTGGACCACTAAGGTTCAACTCTGTTAGGGAAGCAGTGTGGTTGCCCAGGCAAACAGCCTGTATTTTTAGCATTGGGCATCTAAACATACAGTTTTGATTACCTGTTTTGGAGCTTTATCCTCCTTTCCAGCTGCTGGGCTGTTTCAGAGTGAAGTGGTCTCTGTGGGAGCAGGTTGGGTCATGTATCCATGTTCATAGGCACCCCAAGACATGCTGTTTATGACAGCTGGCTGTGGGTGAACCCTGTGGATATGCCTTTGTTATACTTTGGACTTCCACTTCAGATGCATGGGAGTAGCTCTTACCCATTGGTGAATTCCTTGAACTCTGTGTTTCTGTTGCATAGTGGCATAAAGAAATCATGTCAGGACCTGGATGGGGAGTTAACGAGAGCTGTGCCATGAAGTTATGATAGTAATGTGCAGGATGATACGTGGCAGTGTTAGTGGCAGTTGGCCTATGCTGTAAATGGAAGCTGGGTTACTGGTTTGAAATGCACTTTGCATATTTGCAGGTGATGTGCAGATGTAAGGATATTCTTCCCTCTGCTTTCAATTCTCAGTCCACATCTCACTCCATCCAGAGTTGAATGGAATGCATAAATGAAATTATTTTAGTGATTCTCAACCTACCTCTCACGTCCCTCAACTCACTGAGTTTACGCAAGCTGAAAATTTAACAGAAAATCAGTTTGTAACAATCACAGTTTATCTTGAAAAAAAAAGGAAATTCTTAAAACCGAATCTTCTGTATTTGCCTACCGTCTACTGTAAGGGAATCATGAGCACCTTATTCTGGGTTTGTGCAGCTCAGACCAAGAACATAGCAACTCATCAAGGAACCACTGAGGGCCTGTGGTCATCGCAGGAATGTAAAGGATTACTTTTAACAACAGGAGCAGCAGTGGTGATGTCTTGAATGGGAGCGTGTGACATCAGGAAATGATATAAAGGAGAAAAGTCCCTGCTGCAAAATTAAGTGAATATATTGCTGATTAGTGACTCAGTCGACAGAAGGCGACTAAGGATACATGTCCAGGAATGCTTCTTAAAAAGTAATCTACATCAGGCTTCTTGGAAAAGCTTGTAAGAGAAGGACTGTAACTGGCTTGGTGAAGAAGGATTAAAACCAGAAAACTGAGAGTTAAATTTCAGCTGCATAGAAAAAAGGCTATTGTATTGAGATTCATTGAAACAGAGTATGATAATAGGAAAACATCTATCTAAAGTGTAAGGTGTGTTGCTCTGCGCAGAAGTCCATTGTCATGAAGTAGATGAACCAACTTGGCACGAGATTGGCTTGAAGTACATCATAGATGTATATGCTTGAAGTACAGTTGCTGTATTTGAACTTTGTTGCCATATTTTTACTGTCATGCTATAATTCTGTAGTATAACACAGTAATGCTAAAATTCATGAGGTTTCATTCACAGTGTTCATAATCCTGAGGTTAGATGAACTTCATGTGATTGTAGCATCCAACTTCAAGTATAACAATTGCTTAAAGTTTCATCCTTGTGGGCTAATCCAAAGGAGGATGAAATGTCAGTGGACTTCCAGTGGGCGTTAGCTCACCTGAGCGTCATGGCAAGTAGGTAAATAGGTAAGAATTTTGCAAAATATCTGGGTATACCTTATGCAGTCCCCCAGGGCCCTCACTGATGTTGGCTGGGACTCTAATTTGACAACTTGAAAATGACTGTGGATTTACTGGGAAGTAGCTGCAGAGACCCAGTTTGGGGAATGTTAGCTGTTTGCTTTTGCAGTAGAGAAAAAGTAACAACGATCCTCCTCAGCTAGCACTGAAGTGGTATGAATTGCTGTAATTGCTGTGATTCAGAGCTGGACCATTCCAAATGCAAGAGAATAAGCTTACTTAATAGTCAGTGGGCAGGATATGGAAAATTATGGGTCCTGCATAGCTGTAGCTTGGCTGTCTTCCATGTCGGTAGTATTTTGCATTGCTGTGTATGCTGTTAACACCTTGGTACATATGGATAGTGTGGTCACACTATAGCTGCTTGGGGAACTGTAACTTGGAACTGTGTAAAATTTATTCATGTGATTTCCACAGAGAGTTTTGGTTTTTTTCCTCATGGAAGATACTTAATCAGAATAGAAATGTAGGAAAATAAAAGGCACAAATGTATACTTACCACATCCAGCCATGCAGTTAGCTTACCTGCTTTTTAGTTATGGGGTACCTTGCATGTGATGGGAAAGTAATATGGAAGATACCTCAGCAGGGGGCTTTTCACGTGTTTGTACTGCAGCCTCCCAAGATGTTCAGCAAATCTGGCAGCTTCTCTGCTGCCACTCATGTGCTGATGGCACATGTTGCAGCGTGGCTCTGCTGTGCGGTGCGGGTCAGGGACAGCAGCATTTTAGTAGACCTGATATGCAAATTAATGATCACAGCATTTGGAGCTCAGCTTGCACCTGTAATTAAAAAAAAAAAATTATAAATCAAAATGGAATATACTGTAATAAAAAATTTCTGCTTTTTATTGAAGCTCAACTAAAAGAACTGTTAATTACCTACAAGATTAGTGGATTTTTAACAGCTTTTATAATGTGTTTAGTTCTGTCCTGAGGGCTGTGCAGTGTTGAACCACACAACATTAATTGCCATGGAGACCTTCAAGCAACACGTGAAGACACCTTCACATTTACTCTGCTCTCTATTTGACATATTCATGGAACATACACTTCTTCTAGCCCTTCTGAACCCTTTTCCTGCAGCAAGGAAGGATGACAGTTTTTGTAAATATTATTTATTCTTACTGTCGGGTATTCTAAAGTTCAAATAAACACAGCCCAGAAAGTGTAAAAATTGGAGCAACTTCTAAATGATAGAGCAAGGTGATATGCAGGAACTTTATGCCCTTGATGCCATCCTGTGTCCCCTCTCAAGAACTGGTGTTCGGACATGTTCCTGGAATAATGTGCAAGTTAGCCAGTGTGCCCAGCATATGGTTTGTCTGGGGAGTGTGGATGTGGCCCCACCTGCAAACAGTAAATATTACTGTATTAGAAGAAGGTTTGATGTGGCATAAGTTACCAGCAGATTCACCATCCTTGACAATGTAAGATAAAATGCTGGGTTTTGTGTGTGAGGAACTGAGAGGTGGCACAGATGACCTTCTGATGATTTTAAAATGTGATTTTTCGTATGTAATGTCAGGGCTTTTGTCCAGGAAGCACGGCAGGAGGCTGCGGCAGTAATGGCCCATGCTGCCAAATGAGTTTTGACAGGGCTTAGTTGGCCAGTGTGCAGTGTCTACAAGAGTCGTTTTCAGGCTGGTGGCATGGGTAGATTTCAGAGTGAGCAAATCAGCTGGCAGAATGGATTTTGAGGGTTGCTGCGTTACACGGAGAGGTCTTTGCCATGGAGAAAGAAAGTGACCAAGAGCTTTCCTGGAAATGGGTGCCAGCCACAAGCTGTAAATCAGCCAGTAGGGAGGTAAAGCAACTAGAGAGACTCATTTCTCTCCTGAGAGAATGAGTGTCACATCAAGAAAGCCTGTGTTTGATCATCCACAGGCCACTTGGATTCTAAGGCTGGCACATACACTAGTTGTCGAGCTTTGTGGTTTCCTGGTTTGGGTTTTTTTTTCAGTTCTGAAAAATGAAACCCCCCACTGGCAAATCCTGTCCTAGTGTGCACTCTGTCCATCAGCTCTTGTTATTCCACCAAAAGGCTGACTTTTACCTCTTCTTTCATGCTTTCTTCTTAGGTCAAAGTAACTGCAACTGCCTTTTAGTCTTTGGCTGTCAGACCAAACTGAGCTGTTCTGCGCCTTCTGAAGCACTGTGGGACCTTCCCCAAAACTGGTGGTGCATTTTTTAAAATGAAACATAGGTTGGATTTACCGAAAAGTCCAATTTCAAATGTCAGAGCAATACAAACTTTTTGTATCAGTAAATAAGTCTGAAATTTTCCTTATCATTGGCAACAGGTCTCAGAGAGAAGGAATGTCTTGCATGTGTTTTCATTACCAGTGTCCTGGTTTGTGCAGCTTAGCCAATCAACTCTGTAATAGTTTTTATCTATGGAGCAGTTACTTACTTAACTGGCTACATGTTTTTATCTTTTAACATTTTTAATGTCCAGATAAAACTGTGGGAGTTAGAGTAGCACTTCATTTACCAACATTGTAAATTGTTTAGATACACTGCAGAGGAAGATAACCTAAATGTTGTTTCTATCCAGGATAATATTTGTGTAGGTGGAGTGTTCACTGGAAACGGTCATAAGAGACCCCATAATGTGGTATAATTGTTGATGACGCCTTTGCTAGGATATCAGGAGCTTTTCCATTGTAATGAAGCTGTGAGTGAATGGGGACATCTTTCCAGCAGCTGAAAAGATAATTCATTCTGAATTAGTGTGCATCAAACACTACTAAGACATGAGCTGCTGCTTACAGAAGACAAATTCCTGTGTTCCTTAAGCCATATGCATCTGTTTCTGCCGATGGGTCTCCATCTGAACTCGTCTTGTGAAATGGTTATTGGCTTACAACTGAAGCACACCAGGCTCCTGTGAACAAACCTGTAACATTTCAGCAGCACTCTGCTTTTAACTGTTGTTGTTACTGACAGTGATGTGGACCAAAAGCTGTGGGCTGTCTATGTAGACTTGCGGGAGGCAGAGCTGGTTGGCCGTAGTCTTGTTTTATATTAGGGTTAGAAAGCAACATTTCATTCATTTCATGTCACTTACTGAAGAAAACTGTGAAGGGCAGGAAACTGTTCTCCTGGCAGTTTCAGAGAACACATTACTGTAGAGGGTAAGTAGTTTCCTCCATTGCTCTTTTGCTAGTGGAGAGATGCTCAGCTGAACAGGGGCCAGAAATGGAAATGGTAATCATTAAACAAGCAAATCCACCAGTTGCTCTCTCCAAAAAAAATCGTCCCAATCCTGAGAGGTGCTAAGTCCTCTGCACAGGGGGAGGAGGACTTAGTCAGTGCTGTGGGATGATAGTGCTCAGCACCTTACAGAAGCTCATGTGGTCAGCTGCAGAATTTGTGCGCCTGGGCATGGGAACTGGGATCTGCAGATTTCTCCCCTATCTGCAGGGCTAGTCAGACACAACATTAAAGTGCGATTTGAACGTTCAGAGTAGCAGATAGTGGTTAACTGTTTTTTAAAAACGGGTCAAAAGTTGCCATTTTCCCCCAGGGTTTTTTTTGAGACACATTCCTTTGTGTTCCAGCAGTTGAGAAAATAACCCTCCAAATTAGTCATTTTGTTTAATTTGGAGATCCACTGTAGTTAATCAATTCCATGGGGAAGAAAAGTTTTTTCTGTGTCAATTGCCATTGCTTTTTTTTTTCTTTTTTCTTTTTAGGTGAACATGTTTGTGGAAGGATTCCATGATGCTATTCTTCTTTATGCTCTAGCTTTACAGGAAGTCCTGAAGTTTGGTTTCAGTAAGAAAGATGGTGAAAAAATTGTTCAGCAAACAAGGAACAGAACATATGAAGGTAAGAGCTAATAGGGAATTCTAGCTTTCAGAGTCCAAAAATTCAGGTCTTTGTTGTGTGCAGAGCAAGGACCTGTGCCTTACTCCACTCTTGAATGAGAGGAAAAAAACCCCATGTGAAACCATATACATCTTCAGGACTGGCTCACATACTTCACCAGTCTGACACTTTTTGCACCAAGCCTTGAGGTCTTATTCAGCTCAAAAAACTCCTAACAATTTAATGACCGTCGCCGATGTTGTAAAGCAATACCAATAATTTTCTCAGGCTCCTTCTTTGTTTTTGGAAAGATTACAGCTGCTGGTTTTACCCATGTGCATCCATTAGCTCTGAGATTGCATCATTTTTTCCATTTGACTTTTTTATCTTAAAAGCCTGGGAATAGATAGAAGCAAGCAGGTGCCAGGGTTTTTTATGTTTCTTGACGAGGCTCCTTTGAGCCCTGGAGGGATTTCCCCCCCAGTCTCTTTTCAGGAGCCATGCCTGTTAACTCAGAGGCAGCAACTGAACGTCACTGTGCCTTTCTGTGTCTAATCTGGAGGTTGTAATTCCACAGTGCAACTGGCACAGGTATGTCACCCTGCTGATGCAAAGTGATGCGAGTGCTTTTGCCAGGTAGGGTTCGTAATAAAGAAGCTGAGGATTATTGGGCTCATCTGTCATCTCTTACAATATTCACATTTATCTCGTATAATACTCCAATCTTTTGGTGTAGGATTGGCAAGATTTCCTATGGAAGTGCCTAAGAGAAGGAAACATTTCCCATAGATAAGAAGCAAATGATTAATTTGAACAAGTAAGGAGAACCTCTGTGGCCAGGTTCTCTGCCCTAAGAACACACTGGATATAACAGAGGAAGACAAGAAGGACAGCAGCTCCATGCCTCTTTTCCATTCTCAAACTGTGGCCTGAACACAGGGAAAAAATGTCCCTAGAGCAGTTTAAGGCAATACAGGGATTACTTTAAATTATGCTGGTTGCAGTCACACCGTAAAGAGTTGTGCACCAGGTGGAGATTGATCTTAATGCCCAGTGCCTCCCCTCCTTCTGCATCCATGGCATCCTAAAGCACACTGTTTTAACACAGGGAATCAAGTGTCTTAAACATTTGCCTCACTGTTTGGTTAATGTGTGCATGAACAGATGCCCCAGCACAGCCTGTCTGAGTTTTCCTCCTCCAGGAAGCCACCAGCTGCTGTGCCCATGCAGGTGTGTTACAGTTCCGTGTGCTGCGTACGGGTTACATGGTTGATTCTCACACCTTTCTTGTAAAACCAGACAGGAGGAAAAAAATGTTCTCTTTTCCCACTTGTGAAGACCAGTTTGTTGTTGCTGGCTGACCTGTCACAGCTATTCTGAAAATGTCAAGTTGAGCTGTGAGGGTGCAGTTGAAAAGGTTAAAATGCCATATAAGTCATATGCCATCTCCTCCCCGTGGCGGTACTTTGGACATAATCTACAAGGATAAAACTGATTTTGAAAGAGGCCTTTAACTTGATGTCTTGCAAGCCAGTCCTTTTATGGAAATCACATCCCCTTATTCTGCCTGTAAGCCCCTCTCTGAAGTGGATGCAGCATCACAGAGTACGGTCCATGCAAGCACCCACCAGGCTCTACTGCAGGACTGAAGCTTTGTAATTCAGTTAAATTTTTGCAGGCCTTGATGATGAGAATTCCCATTTCATTAGCGACGTTAATTTAACTGCTGACGTGTATATATCTACTGCATGGGCACCTCATTTCACAGCCTGCTCTGAACAGGTGACCCATCAGAACTCCATCGGGATGTGGATGCTGTTTCCTGCTGCGTTCACAGTCTTCCAGCCACAACTGCCCAGGCAACATCGTGGCCTTAGGAAAGGATAAGGCTGAGGTGATCGAAGGATTTCTTACTGCGTGGGCTGTTGGAGACACCCTGCTGTGACTGCAGGGCACGTTTTATCAGGAATATTTTCCATTCGTTGGCATGTCCTCTGAAAAAGTAGCAAAATTTTCTCTATGCAGGTATCTAACAGAACAAAGAGAGGGTGTGGATAAAATCCTTCCACCCTCATCCAAATTGGAGTTCTTTAAGGTTGTTTCCAAATTTCCTAAATATGCTTCTTAAGGAAGAACACTGCAGAAAATGTCAACATTTTAAACTCTTTTGTTTTGATTCAGATAGAAAAGTTAAAAGCAAGTCTTTCCCATTAAAACAAAGAAAGAAATGAACAAAAAACCCTCAAACCATAGGAGTTTTGAGTTTCAGGAAATCTTGGTACCTGCTTCCAAAAATTGAGTTTTGTCTGTCTTAGTGCAGGAAGATATCTGTTAAATTAACACCTTCTGTCAGGTTCAGAATCCAAATTGCAGCCTAGGCTTGGACACTGCAGCTCTTCGTAGTGGCCTCTTCTAGTGCTCACAGCCAGGTGGTTGGTATACCCATTCTGTTTTCCTGCAGTAATCAAATTGGCTATTGTTTGATTACTGCATCGTTACAGTGAAATAGATGCTTGACAATAACCTTTTGATGACCACTGCCTTTGGTGTCAGGCACTGGTGGATCACATTTGAGAATACCTGAGGTGACAGACCATATTAGCAAAGTCTCACAGTGTCTTCATCACAGTTAATTGTTATTGTTTGATGGATTTTAAGAACCTGTTTGACTTACACTGCAAGAAGTTGGAGGCATGCTTTTTGTACACAGGACACACATCCGAAGAAGAGGTTCAGCCTGAATACAGGGAAGTGTTTTTGCACCGTGAGAGCTGGAACGAGTTGCCCCAGAGAGGTTGTGCAGTTGACATCCTTGGAAGGTTTTGAAGCCCAGATAAAACCCTGAGCATCCTCCTGTTCTGACCTCCTGCCTGAACCTGCTCTGAGTGGGAGGTTGGACTCGCACCTCCTGAAGTCCCTTCAGACTTAAGTTATCCTATGAGTCTATGATTTCCAGTTTCTTTAAAGGTTCTTAGAGCTTGTAAAGGAAGGATTTGAACTGGGGATCTAAAAAGATAAAACAAACAGCACCATATTATGCAGTTAATCCTATGGAGATGAATGCTGGAGTTAATGCATATGTAATGCGCATGGTGCCTCTTCCATGCTCCCTCCAGTATCCCATCCTATGGAAACCACACTGGTCTGGCTGTATGTGTGCTCCAGCCCCGTCAGTCTTTGGGATGTAGGGCTATCCACCTGTGTCCTCTGCCGCACATTAGCTGGACTCTCCTTGCTGAGGCATCGTCAGGTATTTCAAGGGTAGGCTCTCTGTAAATAATTCACATTAAATATAGTTGTGTTTTATTCTTGCATGCTGGCTTTTGGATTAGATTTTTCTCACGTATTCCCCAAACAGTCTCACACATTAGATATTTAAAAAGGAGAAATGTTAAGAATTCAGGAATGCAGACACGAAGATGAAATTACCATTTCTTTTGGAATGCTAACAAAAATGTTGGGAGACAGATGAGATTTCCTGTCATATCAGTCTGTAAAAACCTGTCCACTGTTTTCTTGTTTTCCTTGGAGAGGCTTAGTATTTTAACTAATTAATTTTCTAATTCTTCACATGCCATTTTTTAGGCATTGCAGGGCAGGTGTCCATTGATGCCAATGGAGACAGATATGGGGATTTCTCTGTGATTGGAATGACGGACCCGGAGGCAGGCACACAGGAGGTAAGGAAACAAACACCATTGCAATTGGCCACTGATGAATTAGCCAGTGTAACGTAACACCACATCATCTGTTTACTTGGCGGGCTTCTGTTTATTTAATATACACATTAAAATGGTATTGCTTAATCTTACCGACCTGGTGACCAGATCCTTTCTGTGAAATAATTATCTTGAAGTAGTTATCCTAATTTTTTTTTTTTTAAGTAAGTGGGTTATTCCACTGGATGCAGCAGGATTGAAAGCAGCCAGACTCTGAAGAACATTCTGTGTGGAATAGCACCAGCTGCACATAGAGAATAGCATGACTGAATTGGGTTTATTAATACACTCATTGCTGTAACTCCAGCTGCAGTGTAAAGCTTCTGTTAGTTGCAACGTCAGCATCAACGTAAGCTTTGCTGGCCTCTCCTATATCACCAAGCTCAAATATAAAGCAGCAGTAAGTCTGAGCTGGACATTTCTACATGAGGATTTGAATCGCAGTGAAGTTACCTTGTTCTTGTCAGTCCTGCAGCACAGACAAACTGAGGAAGCCTTTCTAAAAGCATGAGGATGTCAAGTGTGTTTTGGTGTGTAAAAGTGACTGAAAAACTACCTGAGTGAACTGCAGACACTACCAGGGGTAGGAGTAGTCATCATTAATCGAAGCTAGAGTATAAATTGGTTGGGATAACTTTAGTTTGAACAACTTGTATCTGTTCTGTTTGTTCAGTCTATGAGCTTTTTACCTCTTTTAAGAATTTAATCGCCCTCTCATACCCTTCCTTTCATTGCTCTTTCACTTGCAATTTAAACTATCTTTTACTGCTTTGCTGTTACGTTTCTCCTTTTAACGTATTGCTCATTTTAATTTTCCTCTGCTTTGTTTATTGTGCATATAAATATACATCCAATTTACATATTTTACATATGATTACTTACTACTTTTGTCTGCTACATTCATTTCTACCCTCATGCCTCACTCTGAAAACATTGTCTTTTATAATGCCTTGTTTTTACTCATTTTGCCAGTTTTTTCTATGTCCGTATGAGAACGTTTCTCAGCTGAACTAAGCCAGATGAATGGGTGTTTGGGCAGAGCTGTTTTCCCAGTTCCATTCACAGAGTTTAAAGCTAGAAGAAAACAACAGATTACCTAGCTTGACCTCTGCTATATTACAGGCAGGCGGGTTTCTTACCCTGCTGTGAAGCTCTGTTGTTTACTTGTGACTAAAGCTCACGCTGTAACAGGCATTCATTTTTCATTTGGAGTCACTGAAGAACAGGGACTCCCTCGCTTGCCCCTTCGATGTTTGTTCCACTGTTTAACCACTCCTGCTCCTTAAAAAAATCGGTTTCCTACTTCTGATCTGCATCCGTTTGGTCACTGTTTATAGCTATTTGTTCTTCTTAAGCCTTTCTGCATGCTTTCACATTTAGTAAGCCCTGCTGGTAGAGGACGCTCCCACTCCTGTCTGATAAATTAAATGGTCTGCGAATGAATAGTCTGCTGCCTGCAAATTATTTCAGAGGTTTTTTCCCCTACTTTTTCCAGTTTATTGAATTTGCCTTTATTTTTGAACAGATGTTAAAAAAGTCTCTCTTCTAAGGATTTAGAGCCCAGTTGCAAAACTAAGAGAGAAATTAGCTCATCTATTTAGTGTGAAATATACCTTTGTGTATCTAACTAGTGCAAATGCTATCTT